>NW_026068100.1:105331-186725 GCF_014885135.2 Alexandromys fortis
ATATATTCAAAAATTAAACCAACTGTGATGGATAACAAGAGTAAAGCATAGTCAGAAAAGCAACCAGGCTTTTCTGAGCAACAAAGAAATCAGGATTTAAAGATTGACAGGAAACCTGTCAAATAAAAGGTTTGGCACACAGGAACTGGAGAAGCAGAAGGAAACAGAATGTATAAGTGGTGCTTGTGTTTTAAGAGGGCTAAGGCTTATATGGTTGCAAATAGTGGCTTAGTATTTTAATGGTCTTTGCTTACGTAATTTTTCTCTCAAGCGTCTAGGCTCTTTTCACAGCAAAGCCTAAAGCGGAGCATCTCATCTCTGCATCTGCTGCTATGGTTACTCAAAAAGGAAAGGGTCTATGGTGCTTTCTCTACACCCTGCAGCTGAATTCATGGTGATACTTTATTGTAAAGAGCTAGGATACACAAGGATGAGTGTAGCTGTGTGTTATTCTCAGGCCGGATGGTACGCGAGGAGTCAGATTATGCTGGGCAAAAAATAGCCCGGAAGTAGGACTACAGTCAGCACGCTATAAACTCTGTAGTGGTAAGGGGATGCGCCACTCCCTGTAGCTACATAGCAAAGTTTAACGTGAAATGTGACACGATTTGTTGTTCTGATCATCAGGGTCCGATAGAAAGTCATGTCTTCTACTGAGGAAAAATATACTTTCTAGAATAGAGAATGGTAGATGGGAGGCAGCGAACTGCTGGTAATTACTAACTATATATCACATGTGACAACCACAGCGGCATGTCCGCACTTAATTCTAAGTACTGTTGTTGTCCCTGTTTTGAAGACGAGGAAACAAATGAGCTAAGTGACTTATTTGAGTCACACAGCTGGTAAGTGGTGGCGCTGGTGTGCAGCCCCTGTCTTGAGTCCTGTACTAATTCCAGTGCACTTGGAAGTGTTTTGTTGGTCGTGCCTGGGAAGGGCCAGCTGCAGAGCATGTGGAAGGAAGTGTTGCCATTCTTTCATAGTATCTTTGTATATTTACACTTGTGGTGGGAGAGCCAAAGAGCTGAGTCTCCCGTCTGCACAGTGACAGATGCCGCTCAGCAAGGCATTAGAAAGTAACGGGTAAAACAGTAGAAATGAAACTCCGTTTTCTCAACTCAAATAACTGCCCTTCTCTACTTAGAACACCTTCCCACAAGGGCTAAAACCTAACCAGTCCTGAACTAACTGTAGCCATGGAGACTGCTCCCATCAAATTTTGGGATGTTTACCTACAACTTTCTACAGCTTGGTGCCCAACAGCCAAGCTGGGCAGAATAGGCACAGTTCTTGTTTTCTGCCTATCTTTCGTAAAAGCAACTCTGTGATAGGTGTAGGGTGTACCGCAGAGAGGCCCCAGGGGAAGAGATGAGTGCAGGACCATCAGGCAGAATGAAAAGCCATTGTACTTCTGCTTGTCCAATTGGAGTCACTGCAAAACTCCAGTCCAACACAAACAAACCACTAGCCAAAGGCAGTTTTTGGTTTTCTAAAATTAAAACCTTAAAAAAAAAATACCTCTAGGACTAGATTCTCCATCCTGATATGAACATCATATTCTGAGCTAAAGTTTTCACTGTGAATTTAAAGATTTTAATAGTATTGCCAGGCACCTAATCTTTTCCATTCTGGAATATCCAGAGTTGGAGATTTCAGGTTCGAACTTCTGTTCCAGACACACTCTTGTGTTTCTGCCTTTGGATTTTTCTTCCTCACACAGATCCCATGATCTGAGGTGCTCTTTCCTTTTCTCCCTCCTTATTGCTCTCATTTTCACACCATACTTTTTTGGAACCCTTTTTTGCATTCTTAGTCTGGGCTCAGTGGCCCCCTCTAGTTTTGTATTATATTCGCTATCGTTATCCTTTATTTTATTTGTTGGGCTTATCTAAGTAAAAATGTTCTGCTTTACAAAGACTGTTCCTTCTTCATAAAAATCTAAAGCCTTCATGGATGTGAGCTGTCTTCATCCAACATTGTCATCTCTAGGTCAATAAATGTCAAGCAACCCAAATTAAGATGGGTGAAAAACTCCAAAGAGAAGTAAGAAGACATGCTTCTATACAAGCTTTTGGAAGTGAGAACTATTTCTATTAAGTCATCATTGAAACAGAGGAACTAAAATCAAACCCTATAATCCAGCCATCCCAGAAAAGGGTTAAAAGAAGGACAAAGCTGGGCTTGAATTTTATTGATAGCTTCAGTTCTACAGCAGCTTTAATTGGTTTGCTCCTAACTAGCTGTGAATATCACATCCCTGGGACTTGGAAGGGCCTGCTGTTACTGAGTCAACATGAATGCAGCTCATCCTGAGAGACTTTGGCCAGTTGTACTGCCTTGACATTTTCCTGGAGTCAACAAGGAGTCCCTATTCCCATGTGGCAAGCTACTGGATTTCCTTCCCCATCCTGTGAGCTATAAGCATGCTTTCCGCATTGACATTTATTAGAAAGTAACACAAAGCAGATTGCTGGGTTTGGGTTTGCACTCTGTGGACGTTTTCTATCAGGCATGTTATAGGTTCTCCTTGTGCCAGGCCGATGGCATTCTTGCTTAAGCCCTCAAATCCTGCTCTACCATTTTAATAATTTCATTGACTTAACCTTTATATAGACGAAGTGCTTTGCTCCTCTGTGCTGGTTAAACAGTTCAGGTTACTGTTCAGTCTGGGATCTGTCAGGTGATGACACCAGAGGTTTGGCTTGATCGTCAGCACTGGGTCATGCAGGGACAGGCTCCAGGTGCTTCTGGATTTATTACACCGTCCCCATCTCCCTATCTGGACCCTTTCCTCTCTTTTTTGTCATCTGTCAATAGATGTCAGTCACCTATGCAATCAACAGGCCAGTTTTTTTTTTTTTTTTTTTGTAAGGCAAGAATATGTTATAGATCAGTATCTAGTTTAAATTATCCTTTGTTTCCCCCATGGGCCATTTCCTCCTATACTTCTAGTGTTTGAGACAATTGAAATAAACTCTCTCTCTCTCTCTCTCTCTCTCTCTGTGTGTGTGTGTGTGTGTGTGTGGTATAAACTTTTTAAAAAATAATGATTTGTCATTTGAGAAAATTACATGAAATTAAAATTTCAGCATGTATAAATCAAAGTGGAATGGAGCACAGCCACGATGGTTTATTAACTGTCTATCCATGGCAGTTTTCCATCAACAGAGTTGAGTATTTGTGACCAAACCTTTATGACGTGCAAGGTCTAAAATATTTCCTAGGTGGCTCTTTACAGAGAACATCTGATGCTCCTGGCTTAGGGCACTAAAAGCCTATTTTCAGGGAAGGCTTTCAGGTCAGAATTTCATTGCAAGAATTGGTGTATTAGTGTCCAAGTATTGACATAAGAGCCCCATATTCTGGGAAACTCAAAACAACAGAATTTCTTGCTTCCCAATTCTTGAGCCTAGGAGTCTGAAATCAAGGTGTGCCATGCTCCTGAAACCTCTGAGGTAAGCTTTTCTAATTTCTCATGGTCAGTGTGTGATTTCAGCGGGGTAATCCAAGCCTAGTCTTCATCTCTCCCTGTGTGTCTCCTTGTTGGCATTGTCATCTTGCAAAGACACTAGTCACATTGGGTCAGGAGTCTACTCTGCTCCAGTATGATCCATCTTCAGTAATTACATAGGCAGTAGCCCCATTTCCTAGTAAAATCACAAGAGCACAGTTGGCAACCAACATACCTATTTTTAGAGTGCGGGGGATTGTAAGGAAATAAAGCCCATGACAACTAGGAATTTGGATCCCAAAAAGTGTTCATCTACAGTTACAGAAAAAGCTGGTAGCAGAAGGAAGACTAGAACCTGGGACTCTTGAGTCTGTAACTGGTGGATGACTGGGGCTTCCACAATACCACATGAATTCAAAGTGAGTAAATCTCCTATACCTAATGTACACTTCTTTACCAAACACTTCCTATTTAGGCGTTCATAGTGAAACCCACTATTAGTTGCAGGCTGTAATTGGCTAAAATCCCCAGTACTGTAATTTCTACTCAGTAATAGTAGAGAAGACTGAGTTTAGTGAGGTTTCTTTCTTTTTAGCCCGATTTCAGTTGTCAGCAAACATTCTAGAAAAGAATCGAATGTACCCAACCTACACTCTTTGTCAGCGGCTGTCAAAGCTTGCATCTTCTCTCAGATGACATCCACATGAAGAAAGAGTAAGGACAAAGATCAGCGTTGGGAAGAATAACCCGCTTAAGTACTTTAAGAAGTAATTTGTCTGATAGCGGAGCAACTCTTTTTTTCTTAATAGCTATCACTTCTATTAGCTGTAGGAAGCTTAAAGTTAATTCTTTTTCAAGGTTACTCTAAAAAGGCGAATTTCCGCCTCCACTAGATCTGTTAATGACTGTTTTCAAAAAGATAGTTTCTCAGTGTTCAGATATCATTAAAATATGAACTAAGAAAAAAAGAATTCCTTTAGAACTACAGGTTCTGACCATGGTAGATAAAGAGAGATAATGGTGTCATGCCAAGACAAGGAGGGAGGTGGGGGAGAATGTCTGATCACGCGTTATTTACTGGTAAACACCATAAACTGTTCCCTGCAGTATTTTTCAAGTGGTTTCACATTCGATATTATGGGGAAGCCTGGATGGTCGGGACGAAGAAAGCCACCAGCATGCTTTAGTAATGTTGTTCTCCTGGGCGGCATCCAGGCTTTCTGGCTTAATGCTTTGGAAGATGCTCCTGCTTCCATATGCCAGCATCCAGGCAGCTGGGCGTGTGGCTGAGAAACCCTGGCGACAAACACCCCTGAACAAGCCTCCAGCAGTGAGACTCGGCCGCCCAAACCCTAAAATAATCACAAAGTGAAATGATCGTGCTTTGAGAGGAAAAGCTGACAATAGTATGGTTACTGCACAGAAAGTTCCACAGTTGCTGGTTGTGAGGTAATTAATCTTCCCCATGGATGCCTTTGAAGTCGGTGGAAGTGAGGGGAAACTGCCCCATTTGACTGATAGAAAAACTGAGTTGAGGGCAGCTAACTTGCATGTGGTTACCCAGGGAATAGTTGGCTGAGACGCCAGGATTCTTGACTCCAAATTCATTGCTGTAACCACCAGACTGAAACCAGCCGCCAAGGGCTGTAATTTGGTCTTGAAGCTGTGGCCATAGTTTAGAACCACAATAGTGAGAGAAACACACTTTAAGGAGGACCTTGAAAATCTTTCAAGAGAATTATGCCTCTTTATCGGTGTTGATTATGCAACAATTGGAATAAATGAAGGTTCTGTCCCTACCACATTTTGTGGGCTTGGGTTAGGCTGTGGCACTCTAAGGAAGCTAGGAAGGTTTGCCTCACCGTTCAGCCCAGTTCTTAGGGGAATTGTGTTGAGTTTATGGTGCAGGAATCAACATGCTAACATTGCACTTAAAGCCGGCAGAAGTGCATGGGGTATGGTGGATAGAGGAAGTTGGGCTAGTGAGGGAAAACACTTGGAAGCTTGGAAACTAAAAGATCATATTTCCTGGGGCCACTTGGGTAATTTGAATTGGACCCGAGGGAGAGCATCTACAGGGATCTCATCAGATAGAGGCTTTGCATAAAGACACACCTTTGGTGTCTTGGGCAGCACAAGTGTGTACAGAGAGTGACAGAGCAGGATTCCATGGTGAGTACCAGGCGAAACTTCTGGGAAGAAAACTTCAGACATCACAGGAATTGGGTATGTGCCTTTGGGTTCCAGGCTCAAAATAAAGTATTGTCACTGTTCCATCTTGAAAATCGTAAACTGAAGTAGGAGCAAGAGGTAATAACCATTATATTAACAGTGCACTCTGGGAGACCCCTGGGAGCTGAGTCGTGTATTGTTTAGTCCCTTTTAGTCCTACTTCCAACCCTATCATGTAGGTTTACATTTTTATAATTTATTATGTGGAAAATGTGTCTCCGAGGGGTTGACAGACATGGGTAATGTCATAGTGTGGCCCGAGATGGAGAAGGGATTTGAACTTGGGACTCCAATTCCATGGCCTAAGCATTATGCTCACTTTTACCACACCATGGACACTTCAGGCGCTGAGTTCACAGGTGTGAAGGAAGACGTCAGATACCAGACCTGCTGCTCAAGGCGGCAGATACTTCTGTGAGATCAACTTTTCAATTTTAGTTGTAAAAGCCAGCTCCTTTGCTGTGTGATTTCACACGGTAGCTCCAACAGTCATTCTTCAATAAAAATACCAAACTCACCAACACCTGTGTCATGTCTAATATCAATCCCTTAATATCACATAGTACCCAATCTTTGTTTAAATGTTTGCATTTGAGCAGAAATCTTTTATCTTCTCTACTGATGTCACTTTCCAAACAGTTATATTGTCAGATTGTCTTGTAAATATTTGTGTTCATATTCATGCACTGCTCCCAACCTCCCAACCGTGGTCAGAGAAGTTTCTCTATTGTATTGGACAGTGGTTAAGGCAGAGGCCCTTTGCTGCTCAAAGTGCTGAGAAGAAAGCACAGCTATAGATGTGACACTTACAGACAGACAGACAGACAGACACAGCAAGACTTGGGCAACAGCAAGGGAAAGGAGGTGGGAAGAATGTAAGCTGGCGGATAGGGAGGAGCAGTGTGAAATACTGTTCTCTGGATACAGCATGGCTGTGACACACATGGACACATAGCAGCTGTGCTTACCCACACAAGATCAAACGAGTTATGAACCCCAGCATAGCGTGGGTCAGTTTTCTGATGCCTCTCCCCTGACTGAAGAGCTGTAGGAAGTTGCTAGCTGCTGGGGGGAGGATGCACTTTTCTTTAGGGGTGTGACCACGCGCAGGTTCCTCGTTCCCCAGTAGATGAACTGATACCGATACACATACGGGGCTGTCTGTGTGGTGGCACACGCCTTTATTTCCAGCACTTGGGAAGAAGAGGCAGGCAGATCTCTGAGTTTGAGGCCAACCTGATGATCTACAGAGTGAGTTCCAAGACAGCTGGGGCTACACAGAGAAACCCTGCCTCGAAAAACAAAACAAACAAACAAAAAAAAAAAAAAACCACCACCACAACAAAAACCCCAGTACACATGGAAAGCCCTCAGTGGAGTCAGTGGGAAGGAGCTGTGGTGGCAGGGATAGGGATGCTGGTGGGTAAGGGGGTGGATATGACTAAGACATCATAGACATGCAGGAAATTTAAAGAATAAAAGATATTTTTAAAAGGAAAAATTACTTTATCTTAATGTAGCTAGGTACGATGTGTTTGCTCTGGTGGGTTACAATTTCAGTTTTTTATTCAAGAAATCTCTCAAATCATGGTCAAGAAAACATTCCCCAATAATCCCTTCTGACTAAAGCGAAAACCTCCTTTGCCTTTGCACAGTGAAGTCTTGAACATATGGTCCATATAAGGACTTGTTTTCCGGAGGTGTGATGGTTGAAGCTGACAGTTCGATGGAATTTATGATCGCCATGGAAACAGTATCAGAGCCTGTCTGTGAGACATTATCTAGATCAGGTTAATTGCTGTGGGTGCCACCATTCCAGGGTGTCTTTGCTGGGGTCTGGACTGGATAAAAAGGAGGAAGCAGCTGAGCACAAGCGCCCATCATCTTTCCCTTCCTGAGGCAGGTGCACGATGACCAGCTATCCGGCTCCTCCCACCAGACTTGGCTGCCATGGTGCCCTCTGGAACTGTAAGGCAGAGTAAACCCTCCCTTCAGTTGCTCTGTCAGGTGCTTTGTCCCGGCAGCTAGGAGACAGATATCCAGTCCAGTAGGCCGTGAAGTAGGACTTCAGTTTTTCCAGATGAATAACCAGTCACCCAAGTACTATTTATTCAATGATCTGCTCCATTCACAGCGACGTGCAATGCCACTATCATCTGTAATGAAAAGAACAACTATTTTGCCAGCCTCGACTTCCTTACTGCTCACTCACTTGATCCCCTTGGACAAACTTCTTTCTATATCAGAATAGCACTCTGATGTTTAAAATACAGCAAAGCTTTACAAATGGCGAAAGACATCTCCTCTTTATTCTTTCGCCACTAATACCTTAGCTTCATTGACCATTTGTTTTTTTCATATGAACTTTAAAATTGGTCTGTTGGATCCATGAAACAATTCGTTGCTATTTTTGAATGAAATTGCATTGAATGTAATCATGACTTGTGTGGGGGAGCAGTGATATCTTGATGATAAGCAACTTTTTCCATCAGAAGTATGGTGTCCCATCCATTTTTCATATACAGATATCTTTTAATAAAGCTTCATGGGTCTCCCAGAGATTTTGCCTACCAGTAGCATAATGTGTGGTAAAGAACAACGGTGAAAAGCAGGCCAGCAAACTCCTGTACATTCTCCACGCCTATTTCTTCGTCTGTAGATGAGGACAGCTGTGGTCTCCCTCTGAAGGTTCTTATAAACAGTGGATGAGTTGGGACACATGTGGGATATGAAAATATACCTGGTAAGTAGCAAGAACCTTGCAAAAATTGCCTTCTAATATTATTTATTCCCAACTTTCTTTCATTTGTTAATTCTACGCCAATAAAGTAGGGATTTTGGATTTACATTTTCATTTCTATATTTATTCATGCACTTGATTGTTCATATTGGCTTTAAACCTAATTATATGGGAGTAAGATTCCATTTGTTTAAAATTTCTTTGGAATTGCTCCATCTGGTCAATTTTCATAAATATTCCATGATTTATTCAGAAGTATATCCTTACATTATTGGATATAGGTTTCTATATATGTTTATTGTATCAAACTTATGAATTGTTTGGTTAAGCCTTATATGTTACCATATTTAAAATGTGTGGATTTTACTAGTTCAGTGGGTGAAACTGAGATAGTAATGTAAAAATATCACTAAACAATTTAAAAGTCTTTATGTATGTTGAAATTTTTATATATAATAAAAACGTGGTTTTCTAAAATAGAATGCAGAGTTGCTTTGCATTTTACTAGAAATAAATCAAGTCCTTCTGTTCACAATGATACTTAGAATGTTTTCACTCAAAAATAATGAATTTGTTGAGCAATAAAATGGCTCAATTTTTCTTTTAAAGTATCTTCGGCACCTTAAGGATTAAGAGGTATGTTGAAATGTTCCACTGTAAGAAAGGATGGGTCCAATTCTTTCCATGGTCCATCAACTTCTGATCTATATGATTCAAAGCAGTTCTAAAACTACTAGATCTTCATGGGGATAGAGACTTTCTTAGGATGTTGAGACTCTCTGTATCTTTTTTATGACTCAAAGTCCATCTTATCTGCTAGTATTATGGTTTTCTCAACTCTATTTTTAGTAGTT
This sequence comes from Alexandromys fortis, assembly GCF_014885135.2. Classification (NCBI taxonomy): domain Eukaryota; kingdom Metazoa; phylum Chordata; class Mammalia; order Rodentia; family Cricetidae; genus Alexandromys; species Alexandromys fortis. Next base: position 114,609 of record NW_026068100.1, read on the forward strand.
TTTGATGAATAGTTTCCCCCTCTCCTTTCATTTTCAACTATCCAGGTCCTTTCATGTTTTGAGCATATTGCCTGATGTTTTTTAGTGTGTGTGTGAGTGTGTGTGTGTGTGTGTGTGTGTGTGTGTGTGTGTATGCGCGCGCACGCCTGTCTGGGTTGATATCAGATGTTTTCCTCAATCCTTTCCACTTGGTGTTTTGAAACGTGGCCTCTCGGTGACATTGGAGCTCACTGATTCCGCCAGATTGATACAAACAAACCCAAGGACCATCTGCAATCCCGACCTGGGATTGCAGATGCATGCTGGGATGCTCCACTTCTATGTGGGCCCTAGGGATCACAGTCCCATGCCTGGGTGAGGAGCACTGAACCAGCTACGCCATCTTTAGAACTCTGGTACTCTTAGTTTCATGACAAACTTGACACAATTACACTTGCTGTAATTTTGAAACATAATAAACATAATTTGGCTTCTTAAAAAACAATCATCCGACTTTGTCTCTCTTACTTGTTTTTTTTTTTTCTATGCTGTCTCTGTTGGCCTTTGTGGATGATAAAAATTTTTTAAAAGTTTTCTAAAGAGATTTCAGTTGTTTTTAATTTTGTGCATCTGTATGCCTGTGTCTGTGAGGGGGTGTGCACATGAGTGTGTGTGTGCCTATGGATCCGAAGGAGGGTTTCATCCGGAGGAGCTCGAGTTGCTCGTGATTGTGAGCTTTCTAACGTGGGTGCTTGAAGCAGGCTCAGGTCCCCGACAACAGCAGCACACTCTTACCGTCTGAGCTGTCTCTCCAGAACCTTTTGTTAAATTTTTAATTTCATCTTTTCTCTCTTGCCTTGAAAGTTATTAACTTCTGTTTCAATGGCCATTTTTCAAGTTTTGCAAGTAAACCTAGCAAAATCAGCCTTTCTTTCTGTGAGAGAATATTCAGACCCTTCATGTATTTTTAATTCTGGTCACCTTCTCTGCCATCATGAATGCTTCTATCTTTTGTTATTTCTTTTTGGCATCAAATTAATAATTGTTATTTGGAGACTCCATGATTATGAGTTCTTGATGTTCTTTCTTTCAGTGGTCCAGAGTTTGGTTCCTAATGCCCACAGCAGATGGCTTATAACAGCTTGTACCTTCAGTTCCAGGGTGATCTGAGACCCTCTCTGGCACTGTCAGGCACCTGCACTCATGTGGTATACACACACACACACACACACACACACACCTTTAAAAATAAATTGTTACTATTATTGATTTTTTTTTCAAGCAACCTTGTGTAGGTTTAACTCCATTTTAAAAAACAAAGCATTTCTCTTTTCCCTTCTTCCTAAAATCGTGCTTTGGAGTTTCTTGAGGAAGGATCTTTTAGTGATGATCTCAAATTTGTTTGCCAAAAATGTCGCATATGCCTTTGTTGTTGAAGCACAATTATGGTGAGGGTGTAAGTTGGCAGTTACTTGATGTCAGAACTTTGAAAATATTATTTCAGTGCTGCTTTTTGGCTTCGCTAGCTGCTGTGGTGAGTTTCTACCTATAATTTGTGGATCATTTTCTTTCCTGTTGCTTTAGCAATCTTCCCTTTTGATTTTGCTGTAGAGTTTTAAATTCTACTGTTTCACCAAAATGTATCCAGGAATGAGTTTATTTTATAAAGTTCTTCTTGGTGTATACCAGACGTCCTGTGTCTGTAAGTTCATGTTTCCTCAGTCCTGGAAGATTTGGGGCCTTTGATTCAGAAGTTTGCTTCCTCCCTGCTCTTGTCTGATGGAGGGCTCACACAATATGGCACGGCAAGTATTGACATTCGCCAAGACTGTCTGTGAAGTTACTGCATTGCTGGGGGCCATTCAAGACAGCCACAGTAAAGCAGCTGAACACCAGCATGGGGCTTCTGATCAACTGAATGGTGTCTCTCTGCAAATTAGAAAAAATAAATAAATAAATAAACCCTCTTTCATTAGAAGTCACAGCTTACAGAGTCTGGGTCAGGTTAAGGTTTAGTCCCCTGTGGGTTTCCTTTTCTTGATCAAAATCAGCACAACCAGTTTTGATTTCTTTGAGTGGTAAGGTTTGTAGTGGCTGTGAGACCCTGCACACTGAGTGTCAAAGGCATGAGGGGGAGGTAAGACCCAGGACACTGAGTTAGTGTCAAAGGCACGGGGCGGTGTGTGTGTGTGTGTGTGTGTGTGTGTGTGTGTGTGTGTGTGAGGTGAGACCCTGGACACCGGGTTAGTGTCAAAGGCATGGCGTAGGGGTGAGGTGAGACCCAGGACACTGAGTTAGTATCAAAGGCATGGCGTAGGGGTGAGGTGAGACCCTGGACACTGAGTTGGTGTCAAAGACATGACGTGGGGTGAGGTGAGACCCAGGACACTGAGTTAGTGTCAAAGGCATGGTGTAGGGGTGAGGTGAGACCCTGGACACTGAGTACACTGAGCTGGTGTCAAAGGCGTGGAGAAAGGAGGACCTGGACACTGAGTTAACATCAAAGGCATGGCGGGGGGGGGGGGGGGGGAACACTGCACAAACACAGGAAATCTTCCTGTGGTCCCTTCAAGGAGGACCTCCTGGTCATGGGTTGGTTGATGGTCATTTCCCTGACGTCACCCATTAGCCCCCTTCTGATACTGAGAAAAATTATAGATTTTGTCTTCTGACAACTGTGCTTCTGTGCATGCATTTAATTTTGCATCTTTATTTGCATCTTCGTTCCTTATTTAGAGGATCACATTGAGAAACAAAATAGTTGGATATTTGGTAGAGTGAGTTGACAGAGGCCTCACTGTGCAATCGAGGCCCACTTGGAATTCACTGATTTAGCCTGGGCTGCTTGTCCTGTCTTGACTTCCCAAGGGCTAGGAGTACAATTCCATGCCTTTTTGTTCTAGTGAGAAACACACGTGTGTGGTTTCAAACTTGTTTTAATAAAAACATTTAAAATGTGCCTTAGAGATGATTAGCATTCTTCATCATATCAGATGCATAGACTAAGCATCCCCTGTCCTGCAAGTGTGTTCTTAGATACCGAGCAAATGCAGGAAAGAACAGCGCTGGAGTCTGTACTCAGCCACTTTTGACTGGGCACTCGCTCCGTGCTTGGGACTGGCCGCTAACGCTGCACAGATACTACAGAAACACTAAGAGGGAAGTCCCTAGGCCCAGAAGCCAGGGGAGTTGCAGGCCCTTAAATAACACAGTCCATCCTCTGATTTCACTTGAGATACATCGGCCTAAGTAGCCTAATTGAGTGTCATAATTGATTCGGGAGACTCATTTCCTTCCTTGGAAATCATTAAAGGCAGCCACGGCCTGCTTGAAGCAGCACTTCCTCTAATGGAATCCCCTGGATCTGTTCATGAGGAAGAAAGGGCTGTCAGCAGGTGGCTGCTCAGCCCTGCTGGCCCATAGCCTGCCCAGCCCTGCCCTCTCTACAAAGGCCTCAGTGGCTCCTCAGGCCTCCCCACTGGGCATCTTTCAGAGCACACAAAAAGGGCATATTGCCATTCCTAATGGAGGCAGCCACCCTGGGCAAATGGCCGTCCATTGGCGTGGTATTGGTCATCATCCCAATTAGCGAGACACACTCCATGCCACTGAAGAATTTGTAGCAGGAAACTCCTTTGTGAGTGGCTCACCTTCTCACCTCTATGAAATACCTAGATACTGTGGGCTTCTTTTTCCTAATTAAATCCTTACCTCGGAGACTTTTCCACCCAGCTGAGAAACCCCACTGAAGAATTTGCAATGCCCTCTGTTAATTTCAGCAGCTGTGAAGCTGGGAGCAGCCGCTCTGCTCAGAAAACCTTTGGAGCCATGGGGTGGTTGTTCATCCCCTCACTAACACACAGAACAAATGTGAACGAGTAACCTGAAGTCCACAGAAGACACTGGAGTTAGGGTCACAAGTGGGGTGCAGTCTGAGATGTTATTTGACACCCGTCTCTTGACCTTATCCTTCAGCATATGTCTACAGCGGAATTGCCATGCATACATTGAAATGCATACCCTGAAAGTACAAAGTCCTGGTTTAGAAACATTTTCACATCCCTGAGATAGCCTTCCGTCTCCCAATGGCATGTCTGAAACAATCTAAGAAAGAATTCCTGTGCCATTAATGACATGAGAATGTTCTCCCTGCCCGCTGTGAGGTTTCACCATCTCATTGCTCCAAAGTTCTCCAATGTGTCCAACTTAATTTTTCTTACTGTTTAAATTTCTAGTCTCTATGGAATAAATAACAGGGGTTTCATATTATAAAGGCTTTGGAGACAGTATTTCCTTAGGGGAAATACTATAATTGTGACTATATAAGTCACAATTTATGTTATAGACAGAATGTTTTCAGTCACAGCTACAGCTTAGCTTATGAGTTGGCCCAATATATAAATAACTTTCTCTTATGTTTTAAATATAGATTTTCTGTAACATATATATGGAACATATATTCTTTGCAGTTGGACTGTCTCTTTCCCAACTGCAAGAGATGGCAGAGCACACAAGGAAAGTTTCTGCTCCGGCTTCTTCCTCCATCCTCTCCTACAGACAGGACTCATGGGTTAGTTTTGCAGCTTCATCTTGAATCACTGTCTAAATACAAATGATTCTGTTTCAAGGACCATTTTCCAAACAGGGATCCGAGTTTCAATGGAATAATCCCACTTTTACATCCCTGGGTCCTAAACTACTTCTGACAACTAAAGAAATAAACATAATTTGTCACGAAAACTTCTCAAATACAAAATGAATAAGGGTAAAAGAAGATGCATGGAAAAATAAAGTGCCGTGCTAGGATTTGCACAGGCAGAACAGTGGGCAGAGAGGCAGAAGGCGGATGTGCTGTGGGTAGCCAAGGAAGAGATGGCCAACAAGGGGGTCCAACTAGGCACTGAGGGAAAGATACACAGGCCACAGTAAATGGGAATTAGTGGGTTTGGTCAGCTGAGGCCATGAGCTGAGACTAGGTGGATTAGGCACCAGTGACAGCCACAGCAAGATGGAGCCAATGTAGAGCTTAGAATGGGGGTGGAGAGGGTCTTGGCACCCTCCTTCCTAGAGCTGGACTTGTCTCCGAGGGTACTGGCATGAGGATGGCGATGAAGAGAGGTGCACAGACCAGAGCTTCCCTACATCACAGTTTTCCTCACTGGATGAGACCGCTAGAGTCTGTTCTGGACCCTGGTCTAAGTTTCTGTTGTCAAGACTAACAGCTACTTGCTCTGTGGCCAGCTCAGCCTTCACTTTTCACTGTTACAGCAATAGTTGTACCGCTAAATCCTTTGTTTAGACTTTCTGATCTCTAAATCATTCGAGTTTAGAAAGTAACTTTATATATTTATGATGTGCTTGGCGCAAAGGAAATTGAGTAAGCGATTATTCAGAGCCACACACAGCTGGTCATATGGTGAGAAGCATGTACGGATGAAAACACGGCACCTGACTTCAGATGTGACCGCAGGGGTTCACTGCAAAGGACACCCGAGTGGCGTGACTGCCAAGGGTCAAGGAGCTTTTCTGATGGAGGTGATTTGACTGACATGGACATGTGTCAGACCATTTCAGGCTGTGGTGCTGGAGAAGTGACCCGCAGTTAAGAGTGCTTGCTGCTCTTTCAGAGAACCCGAGTTCTGTTCCTAGAACACCTGGAACACCTGATGACCTCTCTGACCTCTGAGCATGTGTGCATGCACACACACATACATGTGCACATCCACACACACACACACAAATTTAAAAATAGAATAAAACTTTTTCAGGTTGTATAATTAAAATATTTGTACTCAATTATATCTCATATAATCTAGAAAGAATTAAAATAACTGATGGTACCCACAACTAATGAATGTAAATTAAAAAACAACCTAGCTGCAGTTGTTGGCTGTCTACAGGTTAGTGAAATGGGACTATGTAGGCACTAGGTCTCTCTTTACTCATCCTGTGAACAATACTGTGTTGATCACCTCTTCCGTCACTACTTGAACCAGATTCTGGGATGAAACTTTTCAAACATACTACCATCAGGCCCCCTTAGTTGACTAAGGGGGAAGTTGATTAAACAGGAAGGGCTAACTTGTGCAATCTGAGTTCCTGGTGACTAGCCCCCACGGAAAGGCCTGGGCTGCCTGCAAAGCCCCATAGAAACAGACTGGTAACCAGGAGTCTGGACAGCAGCCTGTTTGTCTTACCGTAGCAGACCACGGTGCCTCATAAATGCCCATGGTCTGGTGAACACTGTGTGTATTGCCACATCACGAGGCCTGAGGTGGCACAGAAGTTGTCGCCAAGGTTGAATCACTGGGAATGTGTTGCCCTTCTGCTCCACTCCCGATCACACAAGAGGAAAGACAATGTTTTCTAGTCTGAAGTTTAAACCTTAGACCCCAATACTCAGGTCTCCCTCGTCAGCCTGGAAACTTGACCTGGCTGAGCTCTTCATATTGCTGTTGGACTGAAAGAATAGGACCCGTGTCTCTTGTTTCCTTGAACTGTCCCTAGTGAATTCTAGCATCGGGGCTCTTTGCCTAGTTGACATTCTAAATGAAGAGATGCTTCCCGTACCCCCATCCCTAGCGTTTCTGTCAAGGAAGAATCTTTTCATGAGGACAGAGAGTGTATGAAAAGCCGAGGCACAGCCTCCAGGGAGGGCTGGTATTCAATACCAACTCCCCAAAGAAAGGCCTTAAGACTCAAGCCCTGAGCATAGGAGTCTGTTATGAATCCAGGGCTTCTTCCTCATCTGCACTCTCAAGATTACTCTGCAAAAGATACACCTTACTGTTCGTTCTCTCGCCAGCCTCCAGCTGAATGTGAATGTTTATAACTTTCTTCAAATCTTTCACGGATCATATTCTCTCACTTTGGGCAAACAGCCCAGCTTCCAACGACATAGAGAAACAAACACCATTAAATATAATTTCTCCCCTAGAGACAAATGTATCCCTGTCGTTTCCCCACCCTCCTCCATTCCTTCTCATTTCAGAAGAAAGGAGGGGGTGGTTGTTACACCGTGCTTAAGAGCTGGGGGGCTTGGGTTTCTGCCTTGCTCACTGCTAGCTAGCATTCTAACCTTGGCAACATCGCCTGACGTCGCAATGTCCTCATCTGGACATAAATGATAACACTATTGATTTCGTAGACTCCAGGAGAAACAAATGAGGAAAATGGGAACTTGGCAGCAGAACCTGGTGAGTAAGCATGTACTTTGTTTTGCAGGGTTGTTACCAGGAGAAGCGCTACCTGTCCCCGAGTCCACGTCTCTTCCCACGGCAGTCTTCATTACAGGAGACACTCCTCTCCCACCTCTCCTCCGATTCTAGGGTCAAAGGCCACATTTAGCAGATTTCCCCTGTTAAAAATCTCACCTCTGTGGATCTTGATACTTTCAAGTATAATTTGCTAAATATATAAAGTTTTTAAAAAGTCAGATTTTCTTTTCTTTTTTTCTCTAAAGAGACTACTTCCTGTGTTTAAAAAGCTAGCCGTGGGACATTTCCCTCTATCGCAGTCTGTTCCTGGAGGGGCAGTGTGCTGTGTTCAGGGTTCTGAGCTGGTGAGGCCTGGGTAGGAATCACGGCCTTGCCGTTTGCCGCCATGTGAGTTTATTTGTATTAACTACTTCGTCGTTTCTGTGCCCAAAATACTTGACAGAAAGAACTTAAGAAAGGAAATACTATTTTCGCTCACTGTATCGAAGGGCTCCATCCGTGATTTTCTGGCCCCATGTGCTTGAACGCTATGGCAATGGAGCCTGTGATGAAGGGCATGTTTTCACATCGTGGCAGATTAGGTAGCAGAGAGTGAGGCCACCAGAGGCTGAACTGTACTCATAAAAGACCCATCTCTGCTAATCTGCTTCTGCCAGCCATGGTACTTCAGCCGGCCATGGTCTACCACCTATATAGGTTCTATAGCCTCCTAAAATAGTGTCTTCAATGTATTCAAAACATGAGCTACTTGAAGATATTTCAGATTCAAACCATAATGTTAATTAATAAGTGGTTATCTAAGCTCATGATGCCCATTTTGTCACATGTAAAATGGAGACAGTCCAGGATCTGTCACCATGGAATTGTAGCATCAGTTCAAACGACACTAGAAGGGTGTGTAGCTGCACACTGGCACACTGGCCATTTTATCAGCATTCTTACAGGAATTAAGGAGTCTCCCAAAGCAACGTGTAGTAGCTGCTGAAGAAGCCATGTCAGTTGTGTGGCTGTGCTCATGTATCAACACTAATGGTGCTGTCAAAACTACAGAAACAGCAGAAACAGAGAGGAAAGGGGAAGCATTTTCCTCTGCTCACAGACCTGTTTCAGTGCACGCTTGGGTGATTATCTGTTTGAGCATGTGTGTTTAAGCTTAATTCACACAATTAGCCTTTCCTTTCCCACCTCAAACACTTTTGAGCTAAGGAGGAAAACTAAACTTTCTTCTTTCAGAAACATAAAGAAAAAAGTTACTCTGAGGTAGCTTAGATTATGTGTGCAACTTTATTGATATTGTGTGTCATATCTGTTATGATTTTAAAGTGTTTAAGTTAATTGATCACCCTGATAATTCAAATAACCTCATAGAGATGACAATTTATATAGCGTAGATTTTGATACCACTTAAAAAATTAACCCTGTTATTTTTCTGTGATGTCCCTCAGTTGTTTTGAGCAGAAAGAGAAGATACTTAATGTCATGAAAATCATTGACGTAGTATCCAAAATACTGTGTTGTATCACAGAAGGCATGGGATTCTTATCTTTAATATAGAATTTGGTCAGAAAAGTTAACCAAAAAATGCACCTCTATATAAGTGGAAAACAGACATGAACAGGCATTTCTCAGCATAAGTAAAAATGGTCTATAAAATAGCATAACAGAATATTGAGTGTTATTTTAACATGAAAAGTATATTTGAACAAGTTCTCATGCAATTCTTCATGACTAAGATTGAGCCTACAGCCTAAGAGACATCCTGCCTTTACAGATAACTTGACTATCTCCATTTTCTATGCTACTGAAATCCAACAAAAGAAAAATAAAGTAAAAGGAGATTAGAGGTGTGGAATAAACTGACCAGTGGCATGTGATAAATATTCAAATGTGTTGCCCTGAAGTCCATGTATAAATTAATTTCTAGACTGGAATTTGGCAAGCTTTGGCCCAAGGGTTAAAACCCTCTTCTCATCCTGCCCCTCTTCGGCTCTGACGACTGAAGTTTCTGTTGATCACAAATGTCATTCCCTGAGCAGCAGACTCAGCACCAGGAGCCTGTCTCTCTGCCCATGGATTCTAATTTTCTGTCCATCCATCATGCATCACATTTGATGGTATTCCAAAGTGGCCTCCTCACTTACTGTCTCATTTATTCTAAGAAACAGTAGTTACCTTTGAAAAAGTATCTCCTTCCATTTAGTGAGCTACAGGAAACCATAATGTAAACAATGTTTTTCATAGGAATCTTAGTGGAAGGACCTAGCATCTTTTCTACTATAGAACTTTAAATTTTCTTGGTCCCTAATACATTACCATACTGGCCACAGGAGGAGACACTTCTACAAGGTTTAGGAAACTTACGGCAATGCGATTGTAACAGAAGCAATCCTTGACTTACATGCTATTTAGACTGTGGCTTTGGAAGACACGGATAACACCTTGTCTTAGGTTGTTGACTTTCTGAAATTCAGCCCACTTCATTTTCTTGATGAATAAATGCTTCCCTCTGAGCCCCAGTAAACCAGAGGCACAGAAGTCCAAAAATATACTCTTAGCTTCCCATGCCTAAAAGCACTGTGAACAAGCATATACCCAGATTGCTAGGGGGGATTAACACAAAAAGTTACTATCAAAAAGGAGAAGAAAGGTATAAATTGATAACTTTATTTTATAGGTGACTGTTGACACGGGATTTTTCCTTGGTGGAAATCTTGGATTTTCTCTGTAGCAGTCAGTGCGTGTCTCTGCATGTCAATTCTTTCCTTTGGTTTTTGCATTTAGAAGTTGGTGGTTCTCACTAGAACAGAGACAAAGCAGACCTACAGTGTTGGTACTGTTATTTGGAAGTCTTTCCTCCATACTTTGATGTTAAAGCAGCCAGAGCAAGTCCTGAACTCAATATCCTCAAATAACTCTCCCTTGTCATTGGCTTGGTACAACCGAGTCACATAAAGTATGACTGACAAGGCTTCTTGGGGAGCATGGCCCTTTGCTTGCTTGGTAGTGGGAGCTCACCTTCACCCTGTAACATGAAAATCAAAGACTCATCACCTCTCCATAGGGCAGTGGTTCTCGACCTTGAGATCCTTTAATACGGTTTCTCACACTGTGGTGACCCAACTATAAAAGTATTTTTGTTGGTACTTCATAACTGTAATTTAGTTACTGTTGGAAATAGCAGTGCAAGTACTTTTGGAGATACAGGTTGTCAAAGGGGTCGAGACCCACAGGTTGAGAACCACTGTTCTACAGGAAGATTTGTGTGTGTGTGTGTGTGTGTGTGTGTGTGTGTGTGTGTGTGTGGTCTCAAGCAGCAGAATTTCCCATAGTTTGCTCTGTGAATGCTTAGTTTTGCAAGATGCCCATAGGAAAAGAAATTTTTGTGGCTAAGATCATTAAGGAAACGGACTGTCCTTTTGAGCTATTTATAGCTTAATAGGGCATGTTAGCATGAGCATGTCCTGAGACTTCCTGTGTTTTTAAAAAAAGAATAAGAAAAAAAATCCTCAATTTTTTTTTTAAAACTTTGTTTAGTTTAGTGATTCCGAATTTGTTTGACCACAATACCTTTTTTGGGAAACATTATCAGTATTTCATGAAACGGGAAAGCTACAGAAAAATCACTGGGTGTCTTTATGGATCCTATTAGGATAATGGAAAAATGGGTAATTTGGGCTCTTGTACTTATTTAGCTTAGATCTTAGATTTAGATTGTTAGCCTGATAGGCTCTAGAATTAGCTAGGAGGTGAGCGTCTAGGCCTTTCTGTAAGGGATTATTTAGATGGGTTAGTTGAAATGCAAAGACCTACCCTAACTGCCCAACTGAATAAAAATGAGATAGGGAGCTGGCCTTCACTACTCTATGCTGCCTGATTATGGATACAACATGACCAGGTACCTCAGGCGCCAGATAGGATGACGTCACCACCACGGTGGACTGTATCTTAGAACTGTGAGCCAAGGCAAACCCTTTCTGTTTTAAGTTGGTTTTGTGAAAGCATTTTATCTATGAGCATAAAATTGGTACCAAAAAGTGGGGTCGTTTCTGTGATAGGCCCAACCATTGTGGTTCCTAATATGATGGATGGATAGATAGATAGATAGATAGATAGATAGATAGATAGATAGATAGATGATGGATTGGTGGATAAATGGATGGATGGATAGTTGGATGGTATCAAGTCAGGACCCTCCAAGGCCAAGTTCTCGGGACAAAGGAGATTTATTTGCCCTAGAGAGCCAGAGGGAATAAGAGACAAACTCAGTAGATGATGAGGGAGAAGGGGAAGGAAAGAAGGGAAAGGACAAGGATATTTGTCCAGGAGGTACAAAGGATGGCCTCGGGATAGAGGGGAGATGGACATAACACGTAAGAAAATGGCAGTTTATAAAGGTACAAGGGGAAATCCCATGTTAGGATGAGATGTTCAATTTTATTTGAGCATGTTAACCAAAACATGTGAGCCAAAGGGGGCTTTTGGTCGCTGGATTTCAATACTTTGATAGCTGGACCTTGGTAGTCAGCTTCAGGAGAAGGAACTGACCAATTGAGGAAACAGACCTGGGCAGGAGGTGCAGTTTCAGAAATGCAATATGTTTTTTTGCAAGGTAGAGGGAATGGGAGAGAAGGGCAAGACCTGCCGGAGTAATGTTTGCCAGGCCTAGGCTGGTTGGAGTTCGTGTGTGTGTGTGTGTGTGTGTGTGTGTGTGTAAATTTTATGTATGTGGGTATTTTTCCTGCAAACATGTCTGTGCACCATGCTTGTGCAGTGTCTGAGGAGGTCAGAAGAGGGCGTTGGATCTTCTGGAACTGGAGTTACAGATGATTGCAAGCCGTCATGTAGGTGCTGGGAACTGAACCTGGCTTCTCTGCAAGAGCAACACATGCTCTTAACCACTGAACAATCTCTCCAGCTTTTTTCTTAGGACTTTGGAATTGATTTATGGGAGGAATGTAGAAGACTATGAACTTGGATAGAGAGTGCCTTTAATCCTGTGAGCACAGTTTAAGGGATCATTCTGGTGCGAGTGTAGAGGATAAGAATATTGAATAAAATGTCAACAGTGGAAGCCAGTATAGTGCGAATTCTAATTGACCTCAATAATAGAAACCTGGAGGGTGGAAGCTGAAGGATCAGAGAAGCAGGGCAATCAGAGAAGAGGTAAGCCACTAGAGTTCTTCCCTCTATCAGTCCTCAAACTGAATGGGGGAGCACCTGTCTCCTGCCTTATAGTCCTCTCTCCACCCAGCCATGGCACTTCCTGCCTCCGCCTCCCTAGTGCTGGGATTAAAGGCATGTGCCTCCCAAATACTAGAATCAAAGGCATGAGATCCCAAGTGTTGGGATCAAAGGCAGAAGACCCTAAGTGCTGGGATCAAAGGTATGTGCCACCACTACCTGGCCTCTATGGTTAACCAGTGGCTAGCTCCACCCTCTGATCTTCAGGCAAGCTTTATTTGTTAGAGCACAGACAAAATGTCATCACAAACTAGACTCATGAAGTTTCAAACACTCTATTAAAGCTAGGCTCATGGCCATTATTGATATTTACTAATAAATCTGGCTATGTTCTACCCCTGTCCTAAGAACTTGAGTGGGACTGAATTAAAAATAATCAATTTGTTCCTTTGGCAGAGGAAATTTCAAGGCCTCATAGCACTTAGGCTGTGGCAAATCTTCCACTCAGTGCTCTCAGTCAGAGCTATAGTAAAAGAAAGAACAAAACACAAAAACTGTAAAGTGTAGCAAGAACAGGTTGAGGAGAGAGAGTACCCCTGTGTGGGTGAGAATTCGGGATATGATCAGACCCATGTCAAAGACCCCATGAGCATGGCAAGGCCTTCCTTGGATGAGGCTGGGACGGGGAATGGCAACTACCCCTCAATGCTGGAGACGCCAGGGCCAGGGGACTTCTGCCGAGGAAAGCCGCAGCCATGGAGTAGAATCAGTCCAAGACGGAGAGGCTTTGTGTGCTGCAGGCAACAAATCTGGAGGGGTGGGGTTACAGAAGTCCCCGAGAATCCAGATGATTTTGTCAGGTGACCCCAGACCTCAGATGGAGTTGCAGGACTTGGTGTTTTCCCTGCTGGTCTGGTTCCCGCATTTGTCTGTTTTCCCCCTGGCTATGCCCCATTTTTCTTTTAGAATGTGAATATTTGTTGGGGGTGGTGGTGCACGCCTTTAATCCCAGAATTAGGGAGGCAGACACAGGCAGATCTCTGTGAATTTGAGGCCAGCCTGGTCTACAGACAGTTCCAGGACAGGCTCCAAAACTACAGAGGAACCCTGTCTCAAAGAAACAAAAATCAAACAAAAAAAGAATGTATTTATTATGTTCCATGTGACTTTTTACTTTCTAGTTCACAGTTGAAAGTCTTAAATGAGACTTGGACTTTGGATTTGCTAACGGCGTTAGAAGTATTAAAGACTTTGAGGGCAAAAGCAGAAGATTATCACTTAAAAACATGTTCGGGTGCCAAACTGATGAGGGGTGGAATTGTGATGCTTAATATTCTTACCTGGCATGATCTGGAAGACAAGCGTGTAGGCATGTCCGCGAGGGAATGGCTAGATTTAGTGCGCCATAATTACAGAGTGCATGAACAGGAGGCAGGAAGGCGAGCACCAGCTTTAATCATTCCTGCTTCACCAACTGCAGAGACCATGTGACTATGTGACCCAAGCCCTTGCTACAGGTTCACAAATGGAGAGCACAGGCAAACCACAGGCCAGTGCTGACCTAGAAGGAAGTCACTCAAGTCCTTCACAGTCTCACAGGCCTGTAGGGGTGTGCTCACTGGCCTCCCGTGAGACGGGCAGGTGTGCTCACTGGCCTCCTGTGAGACGGGCAGGTGTGCTCACCGGCGTCCTGTGTGACGGGCAGGTGTGCTCACTGGCATCCTGTGAGACGGGCAGGTGTGCTCACTGGTGTGTCCTGTGAGACAGGCAGGTGTGCTCACTGGCATCCTGTGAGACAGGCAGGTGTGCTCACTGGTGTGTCCTGTGAGACGGGCAGGTGTGCTCACTGGCATCCTGTGAGACGGGCAGGTGTGCTCACTGGTGTGTCCTGTGAGACGGGTAGGTGTGCTCACTGGTGTGTCCTGTGAGACGGGTAGGTGTGCTCACTGGCATCCTGTGAGATGGGCTGGTGTGCTCACTGGCATCCTGTGAGATGGGCTGGTGTGCTCACTGGTGTCCTGTCATATGGGCATTAGCCACTTACAGATGAAGTGGGATGAGCAGGAAAGGACATAGCATGTCTATGCCACAATATTGGCTGTCATTATTCCTGCACAATAGCCATCTTAAAGTCACAGTGGTTGGGCTTATTGCATATTTTATTACAGCTCAGAAACATCATAGTTTTTGAAATTTGGTGAACTGACATTTATGAGCTATCTTCATATTAAGCTATGCAGCCCCCACTTTTAACTCCTTGCGACTCCACTTTTGCTTTCTCTACTGAAATTTTTATTCACTTTTGTGATTAAGTACTTTAATCTAAATCTCAAAGAGCCTTACAAATGAACTATGGCAGATAAAGAGCTACAGTGTCCAGAGCCCTTTAAGGATGGTCCACATTCGGTGAGTCCCCAGGCAAGAGTAGAAACACTCAACCATGTTGGCCAACGTGAGAGCTCTGGCAGCCGATACATTTCATTGCCTCGGTTCTCAATAGGGAAGCCCAAGGCTTTGCTGTGCCTGCCCTGAACTTGGATCTACCCTGATCCATTGAAAATAAAATGATCTGTTAAAAATTTGCAGTTTGACTTCTTTTTATACTCTTTGCAAGTGTAGATCTCAGTATCTTCTTATGGAGAAGGCCACCCACACCCAGAATTGTTTCTTCTCTGTAATTCCTGCATGTCTGTCCAGTGTTTCTCGAGTATAGTGTTGGTGTGTAAGTCCTAACATGGTGTAAGCCCTTTCTAAACTAGACAGATAAGCCAATTTCTATTGCTGTTCTGTGGATACAGAAGATGGAAGCTGAATCTGGTGTGAATGGGAGCAGATTCCCCTTATGCAGATGGACGTCATGGTTCTTTCCTAGAGAGAGTCCTGTGCTTGGCAAGGAGTCACACATTAGAAGAGCCATGTTAGAACTCTGGAAAGCAGGCGATCACTCTCGGGTTAGTGGCTCTCCCCATGAACACTCCATCTGTGGACACTTCTTCCTCTCTCCCTCCTTTCCCTTTCTCTATCAGAGCTAACACCAATGTCCAGAATTCCACTACCTTTCCTTCCACTTCTTATATGATAGTTGAAATATTTTCCTTTATGAATTGTTATTCGCAGCAACCTTCTTGACTAATGCGTTCAAAAATTGTGAATGCCATTTTCCCCTTAAATGGGCCCCTTTAGACAAATAACTGCTAAGCATTTTCCCTGTGAATATGTAAATAGGTTAAAAATGAAGATGCAGCCAGTGTTGTGTGAATATTATTCCAACATTACACTTAAGATCCTTTCAGCCCCATTTGCTAACATTTTGTACTCCTAGCCAAAGTGCCAAAAATTGCTCTTTCCTCATGCAATTTTCAAAAATTTTTCTGGCACAAAATGAAGTAAAATCTCTATGTGCAGGAGAGAGCAAACTTCATTTAGCGTGTTTTTCAAAGTGCTAAATAGGTTTTCTATTTTGGGAGCGGCGTGCAGAACGTGTGCTTCCTGCTCTCCTGATCAGACATTTGTAGTTCCGTCCTGTGGGTTATATGCTCCAGGTTGTCTGTGGTGTGTTAACATAGGCTTGTTATTTCCTTCGAAAGAAAGGAAATAAAATCACAGTGTGTTTATGGGGAATGATGTCAGTGCTGCAGGTTGTTTCTCATTTTTCTTCATTCTTTAAGTTTTTATTTTTCATTATTTAAGATAAGGTTGTGGGAATGGCTTTTGTCTTCAATAGTTTTCAAAGTAAAAGTTCTTGTTTCCTTTTTTGTTATAAAATGTAACAACCAAGCCGAGTTATGATATTGCTAACCTGTTATGAGGAATTTAAGACACTAGCACTGTTTTTAAGTACCCATCACATCTCTGTCTGAAAGAAGCCATACATGGCTAGACACCCTCTGGATGTGTTTTCTAGAATGACAAGTGCCCATAAAAACAACACTGATAACTGATATTTATACCAGATTGTGCTGTTTTGATTTATTTCAGACCCTGAATTTTTTTTCCAAGGCAGGGTTTCTCTGTATTACAGTCCTGAGGACTGTCCTGGAACTCGCTTTGTAGACCAGGCTGGCCTCGAACTCACAGAGTTTTTCTGCCTCTCTCTTGAGTGCTTGAAAAACATATTTCATTATAATCCTCTCAATATTTGCATCCTAAAACACATACTTGTATCTTTTAACCAATTATATTCATGTATACTCATTTGCAATAAGAAAACAGCAATAAAAATACATATATAAAAATTTGTCATTTGTGTAAAAACCGAATTTGACCGATAAAAGGGGCTCACAGTGTAATTGTTACTCTAGCCCTTGCTGGGATTCTCTGAGACAGTGCACTCACAGCAGCTAGGTGAGAGAGAACTTCGTCATTCACAAGCAGGCACCAAGAAGCAGCTTGCAGTTGTCAGTGAGCCAGTCCTTCGTTACCCAGAGAGCCTCCCCATGCAGGGAGGGTCATCTCTGCAGGTGTTTTACTGCATCAGAGCTGTGGGAACCTGAAATCACCCTGGGACTTAGATTCTGCGGGGGGGGGGGGGGGGGGGGGGGGGGGGGGGGGGGGGACAGGTGAGAAGAGGGTGAACTTTTGGTCCCTGGGTTGAAACATCGCAACTTATCCCATTCTAGAAAGGATGGGAACTGAGCCCTGGGTATTCTAGACAGCCCCTGTTTGTTTCTGAGTATTTTGTAGTGATAGGAGCGGCAAGGCTGTGTTCCCAGCACCTTGGCCGCCTGGCTAGTTTATACTCTGAAATAACAACACACAAACTGTATTCTTTTAAACACTGCTTGGCCCATTATATCTAGCATCTTCTCGGCTAACTCTCGCACCTGGACTAGCCCATTTCTAATAATCTGTGTAGCCATGAGGTGGCTTGCCAGGGAGATTCTAGCCTATGTCCATCCTGGGTCGGAGCTTCATCGCGTGTCTCTGCCCGGGAGAGCGGAGCATGG
The DNA here is from genome assembly GCF_014885135.2 of Alexandromys fortis. Taxonomy (NCBI): domain Eukaryota; kingdom Metazoa; phylum Chordata; class Mammalia; order Rodentia; family Cricetidae; genus Alexandromys; species Alexandromys fortis. The sequence continues at coordinate 131,932 of NW_026068100.1, forward strand.
CCTCTGCTCCAGAGAGCAGAGCTGTCGGGTCTACCTGGGAGAGGTGAGCATGGTGTCTCTGAGCTCACTTCCTCTTCCTCCCAGCATTCTGTTCTGTTTACTCCACCTACCTATGTTTTAACCTATCAGGGCCAAGCAGTTTCTTTATTGCTTAACCAATGAAATCAACAGATTGATATATGACACTCCCACATCAGTATTTAATAGCTGTCCTGAGAGGAGGAGACTTGTCTTCCTGCTTCTAACTGTCCTGAGTAAGCTTCTAATATTTCTCTTGAGTGCATATGAAAACAGAAAAAAATTACGCCACCAAGAATAAAAATAGAACTGTTCAGAAAATTCATTGCCAAAATCTGGGAGCAGTCCATGGATTCAAACAGCTGACAGACTTGCAAAGATACCCCCATTTTCCCTTTGACTGGTGACATCCTAAATTTTGCTTCTTGAGACAAAGCAGAACCCAGAGTCCTGAGCATCCCTTACCTGGAAGCTCTAAGTACATCTTCATCATACATACTTTACTGCTCTGGATGGCTGCCTATGCTCAGTGCGATCTGCCTTCTGTCTTTCTTTGCTGTGTGAGAAGCAGGCCCCAGGAAGATGGCCCAGGAAAGCAAGTGGTGTGGCCTGTGAAATGTTAAAAGTTACCACAAAGAGATGGAGGGTATGGATGGAAACTTAAAACCCTGGCTTGGGGCACAGGAGGCCATCAAGGGATGTCCAGCTGAAAATTTGGACACTCACAGTTACGAAAGAGAGGACAGGAGCGAATGCATCCTTCTATTGTTAATGTAGTTTGTTATTCGGGCTTCTTTGAGATTGGATGAGCATCTAAAATGTGATCATGACGACACTGAAGGGATTTGGAAGAACCAGTGGCTGCTTGGCATTGGAAAGGACCACTGGTAATTGCTGAAAAATCAACAAATCAGCAAAATCAACATACCACAGCCTCCAGGAAACAAGCAAAAGTACTAACAAGGAAAAACCCAAACAAGACAACACGTACAAAGCAGATGAACAGAAGAAATAGCAAGAATCAAAAGGTAGGATTAAAATCTACATTTTTACAAGAAAAGGGAGGTTGCCACCCACGGTTGAGAACCCCTGTTCTAGAGACTGGGTTAAATGGTGTCCCGTGCTTCGGATGCTTTTTTCTAAACACAAATAACAATGCTGTGCTTTATATAGTCTTGAATATACTAGCCTGTGGAGCAGATTCGCTGAACTATAGGCTCATGACTCTGTTATCAAAAGAAGTGGAATAATAAAAATGAGCCTGTTGTGCAAATTGCTCTCAAGTGCTTGGTTGCCTTGAACCCCCTCGTTTCCTATTTCAGTTCTTCCGGCATTAATCCAGAGAGACAACTTGGACAACCTCTCCCATGAACCCAAGGATTAAATGCTGCTGTCCAGTAAACCATGTTGCAGTGGTAAGAATATGCTAGACCTGTGTTGATCTATAAGTAACTACTGTTCACATATAGATACTGAAGTGTGACTAGTAAAATATAGACAGTCGTGTTTTTAAATGCTATGCTGGATAGTGTTTGTCTACTTGACACAAGCTAGACTTGTTGAACAGGAAGGAACCTTAATTGAGAAAATGCCTCCATCAAATCAGGTTGTAGGGAACTTTCTTAATTAGTGATTGATTGGGGGAGGGTCCAGCCAGTTGTGGGTGGTACCAACCCTGGGCGGGTGGTCCTGAGGTCTATAAAAAGCAGGCTGAACAAGGCTTGAGGAAAGAGCCAGTAAGCAGCATCCTCCATGGCCTCTGCATCAGCTTCTCTCCTCAGTGCGTTTGACGATGAACTGCTACATGGAACTGTGGGTGAAATAAACCCTTTCCTCCCCAGGTTGCTTTGCTCATGGTTTGTCCTCACATCTATATAAACCTGAGACAAATGCCAACAATATCGACAATGGAAATTCTGAGTTTTGAGGTTTAGGCATTGTCGAGAGCCATTGTTTCCATGTGTGTTCCCATATCTCACACGATGGACACAGATGATGAATAACCAGGAGCTTAAAAATACCTTGCTCATGAGCTTTATTTGAAAAATAATCTTCGGAGCTCTACTAAAAATTTAATAAAGGTAAAAAAATCAGCTCAAGAATAAGAAGATTTAGCTAGGCATGGTGTCTCATGGCTTTAATCCCAGCACTTGGGAGGCAGAGGCAGGCAAATCTCTGTGAGTTCTAGGCTACCTTTGTCTAAATAGCAAGTTCAGGCCAAACAATGCTACATAGAGAGACTCTGTCTCAAAGCAAAACAAAACAAAACAAAACAAGAATAAGGAGGCTTGGTCCGAAGGCCTAGAAACTCTACCTTGGCTAGAAGCAGATATGTTCAGGGAAAAAAGGCAAATGAAATACTCCCTATATTCAGCCATACCAGTTGAAGAGCCGGGCAATCACCACCAGAGAGTCTCCATCAACAGCTGATGGGAACAGATGCGGAGACCCACAGCCAAACAAAAGGCAGATGGTGATTCCTTCAGTAGAAGGGGAGAAAGATTGGAGAAGTCAGATGGGTCATGAACGCCACAAGAAAACCCACAGAATCAACAAACCTGAACTCATAGGAGCTCACCGAGACTGAACCAACAACCAGAGAGCTTGCATGGGACTGACTAAGGTTTTTCTTTTGGATGCCTAACAAAAGGGGTGGGGCTATTTCTGATACTTGCGTGCTTTGGAGACCCTTTTCCTTCTAGGTTCTTCCCTCCAGCCTTAATAGCAGAGGTGGTTCCTGGTCTTATTGCAACTTGATGTGTCATGTTCGGTTGATATCCCTGATGGTCTGCCATTTCTGAGAAGGAGTCAATGGGGCAGGGAGATGGTGGAGGAGCTGGGAGGTGAGGAGGGATGAGAAACTGCAATAGGGATGTAATATATGAGAGAATAAATTAATAAACAACGAATAAGGAAGCTTTATTATAAGCATCTGGATAGCTGCTACTGAAAACAGAGACTATGCGATGTAAGCCTGTGAAAGAAACCTGGGCCTAAAACTCCAACTTATGCTGCGAAACAGGGAGAGCTAGAAAACAAGCTAAAGTCTGTGCTTGTTTTAAAAGATGCAGCTAGTTCTTAATTAGACAGGAGAAGAAAAGGAAAGTACTTTTGCATATGTATTTGTTGAATTTAAAACACAGTAAATATCCTACAAAACACTGGAGAAGATTTTTTTAAAAGTGCACATTCTGTGCCAGAGAAAAATACATGTTTCATTATTAAAGAACAAAAAATTGAAATAATTTAAGCATTCAGCTCAAAAAGCTAGAAAGTGTACAGCAGGGACATTTCAGAGGAAAATTCGTATAGAAAGATATATATATATATGGAGAGAGAGAGAGAGAGAGAGAGAGAGAGAGAGAGAGAGAGAGAGAGACAGCAGAATAAAGAAGCATAAGAACCAATCTCTTGAGGTAAAAAAGCCCTAATACATCTTCAGCTAGCTGAAACAAGGGAATACAGGAGGATAAGCCCACCTACATTGCAAATGGGAAAGAAAATGTAATAGCAAATTTTAAACATTAATTTTTAAAAATAAAGACAAAAATAATTCCCCAAAATCTGAAAAATGAAAACCATTTGGGGGATACATGAGTTAACCAATATAAGAAAAATTAGAAAACATTAGAAAACATGATTAACAGTTTAATGTTTTAAAAGGATTCATTGAAAAAAATACTGGTTTTGGAAGTTTTTAAAACTATTTTTTACTTTTTGAGATTATACAGCCATTACATCCCTCTTCCCTTTCCTCCCCCCAAGAGGTCAGCCCTGGGAGAGTGCACAGAAGCAACCAGCAACACATCCAGCCTTGGAAGCTGTGAGTGAGGTTTTCCAAACATCTAAGGAGATTACTTTCAGAATTTACTTTAAAAAGACTGTTTCCCCACCCCATCCCCAGAACAGTTTTTTATTTGCAGCAGTATTAAAAGTCAGACAGACAGGCCTGCCCATCCCCTGCATCCCCCACCAGAATGGTACCTTAGTTACAGTTGAGAAACCGACAGGGAAGCAGCATCAGTACCTAACATCAGCAGGTCACATCAGGACCGGGGTCTCTCAATGCTGCACATGGTCCGTCTGGACGTGAGCCAGCATTTCATGCTGGTTATCATTGTACAGCACACAGCACACTCACTGTCTCCATCCCTGCTGCCCTGATCCCTGCCAATCAGTCCCTGATTTTCTTTGAGTTTCATTGTTTTCCCTTTCCCAGAATGTCTGATTAGAATCAGATATTACGCAGCATTTCAAACTATCTTCTTTCACTTAATGACATACATTTACATTTTTCAAGGCACTTTTTTTTTAAACAGAGAATAATATTCCATTTTCTGGATTGCAACACTTTAATTACTCATTCACTAACTCAGGGACATTTCGGTTGCTTCTAAATACTTGGAGTTGCACAGAGTTAAAATAAACATCTACAAGCAGGTTCTGTGTGAACATATATATGGTATTGACACCCAGAGACTCTTTATTGCTAAGTCCTATCAAAAAAGTGTTTTATTTTCTATAAAAATATGATCAGTCTTCAAAAGCAGGCATATTATTAGGCACTTTGCGCTCATTTAATCAGTAGCAGAGTTTGTTGATCTATGTCCTTGTCAGCATTTAGTATTGTCAGAATTCTAGAGTTTGGCCATTCTACCAATTAGGTACTAGGATCTCATTTCTTCTTTATTTTAGCTTGCATTTTCCTGATGGCGGCATGATGTGGGCATCTGTCCACATGCTGCTTTGACATATTTGGTGAGGAATTTGTAAAGACCTTGGACTCTCTTTTTAATCAGTTTGGTTTTTTTTAATTTATTTATTTCTTTATTAATTAATTAAAGATTTCTGTCTCTTCCCCACCGCCACCTCCCCTTTCCCTCCCCCTCCCCCAACCAAGTCCCCCTCCCTTGTCAGCCCAAAGAGCAATCAGGGTTCCCTGCCCTGTGGGAAGTCCAAGGACCACCCACCTCTGTCCAGGTCTAGTAAGGTGAGCATCCAAACTGCCTAGGCTCCCATAAAACCAATAGGTACAGTAGGATCAAAAACCCATTGCCATTGTTCTTGAGGCCTCAGTAGTCCTCATTGTCCACTATGTTCAGCGAGACCGGTTTTAACCCAGGCTTTTTCAGACCCAGGCCAGCTGGCCTTGGTGAGTTCCCGATAGGACATCCCCATTGTCTCAGTGTGTGGGTGCTCCCCTCGCGGTCCTGAGTTCCTTGCTCGTGCTCTCTCTCCTAGTTTGTTTGTTTTTAAGAATGACTCGTGTCATTTGGACAATAGCCATCAGATCTATATGTATTTCTGCTCCAGGTTGTTTATGTATTATGAGACTTGCTAGCAGTCGCAGCATAGAGTAGGCAAGGTGCTATTCTTAGTGAATCCCAAAGTGGAAGTCCAGAGACCCTGGAACTTCAGGCTATTCATCAGAACTACAGAGTACAACTCTAAAATGAAAGAACTTGACACAGGGTCATAGCAATTGGGTCATCAAGAGCAATATCACCAGAGTGGTTAAGGCAGAAATTGCCCTTCATTGAGTAAGCTCGTGGGAAAAATTTTTAGGACATGGTGACCAATTTGTGGTTACACTGAGTTCTTCAGTGCAGTTAGAAGTGGGGGAAACACAAGAAGTACCCCTTCTTTTCTCTTGAGAATTCCTGCACATCGGTTAGAGAGTATGTTGCATACATGTAACGGCGTAAGCGAATGCAGACAGATTGTCAAAATATAGACAGCTTTAATGGAGGAATAGACTTACAGAACCACTGTTCCCGCGGAGACCAGGAAAGCAGAAGAGGACGCTGGGAGCATGCTCACCGATTTTATAGGAGAACTTTAGCCTGAGGCGAACACGCCCCCTAAGGGGTGGGACTTATCCCTACACATACAGACTTGGGGATCGGCACACCCTGTGTGTCTCCATCACCAAATGTTTGCATAACAGCCCTATATTCCTTCTGGATCAAAAGTCCAGTGTTCATGTCACTTGTCTGAGTCCAATTACAGAAAAGTTAGCTCTCATTAGTTTAAAGAAATGTGGTTAGTGAACCAAGGTCACAAGACGGAGACTTCAGACCTGAGGTCGGGTAGAGACTGTTTTACACAGTGCCTGTCAGGGCAGTGGGTTTGGAAACATCACACTAGAGTCTACCTACCACTGCATGCTACAATATGGACAGGATAGGATTCTACATGACTCGGCAGAAAGAAGGGGAGGCACCTCATTGTATCTGAGGCAAGGATTCCCTGCAGGGGTGGGGGTGGGGCAGCTAAGATGTGTGGAAGCAAAGATGATTCAAAATTCTTCCTCTGTCTGACTCCAAAAGAGTGGGCTAAAGACTTCAGCTGCTGACCTCGCCTTTCCGCAAGGTTCTTCAGCAAGGGCCGAAAGGATTTGCTCCATCCAGACGAGGGTAGAATTACATCACTTCTGTGGGGGATCCATGAAGTTGCCAGGCACACTTAGATGCAGATCTGTAAGGGTCAGTGACCTTACAGACTCACCTTTTCTGCCTGTCTCTCTGCGTTCCTCGCCCTCACACAGATCATCACAGGTTCTTAGTCACTTGTCAGACACAAAATTCCCGTTTCACTTCGGCTCTGGGGCTGTAGACCTGTTCCTCAAAACCACCCCAAAGTGTTTTATCATTTTCAGTTTGTAATGTAAAGCCAACTATAAGCACCATGTCAGGGCTTTTTTTTTTTTTTTTAATATGTTCATGTGTCTAGAAGCTTTATTACTTGATACTTTGTTCTCTCTTTTCATTGCCATAAAATTTTGTTGCCATGCTTTTCTTTCCCTTGACTTGATTTTATTTTTATGTCTACAGATGATGTGTCCAACTCTATTTAGTTTTAGGGTGTCAGGTTTTAACTAAGTACATTGAGTCCTCTAGCTTTCTGTCCATTCAAGCTCTCAGAAAGCATGCTTCTGTATAAGATGAAAGGGTGCCTTGCTGGTGGGCGTGCTGTAGGCAGCTTGTCCTGCTCCTTCTGCACCAGATGGGCATGGGAAAATGGCCCATGTAAACCAAGCTTCTTCTTCCTTTCCTTCCTTCCTCCCTCCCTCCTTTTCTTTCTTTCTTTCTTTCTTTCTTTCTTTCTTTCTTTCTTTCTTTCTTTCTTCCTTTCTTTCTTTCTTCCTTTCTTTCTTCCTTTCGTTCTCTGAAGTACTGCTCTGCCTGGGTCCTTTAATTAAATACAAACTACCAGGAGTGAGTGAATCGTGGGCAGTGTCATTATCTAAAGTACTGTAGGGAGTTCCACCATTTGACAAATAGCATCAGTCAATGAAGCATTTCAAGTCTGGCTGTCTGTGACTTTGAGGACAATCAGTGATGTCTATCTCGATGTTTCTCAAACTTCGGTGGATATTAGAAATGACTCACGCAAATTAGTAAGCACAACAAATAAAAAGCCCAAGGTATGGCCAAGTTTAAGAACTGGCACAGTACCCTCTGATTCAGAGTCTGAGGTCACCCTAGAACCTGTAAAAACAGCCTTGGGGCGAGTTCATCTGCAGATGATTCGCCACCTTAAAGCTTTATTGCACTGCTGTAGCCTTGCAGTTTCCACCTTAAATGATGGAGGTGGTTATTTTATTATCACTTATCGTTTTAATTCATCTAGTTGTGATCACAAAGTGACAATGTGGAGGGATGACTCTAAAATGCTGTTCCCCAAAAGCACCTAGGTCTTTCCAGGGAGCCGGTCACATGCTCCTGAGGGGATGTCACTGTGTGCCTTTGGCTCTGGCAGGCTTTATCTTTAAATGTCTGTTACTCCTCTTCCTTTTTGCTCCTGCATATGTTTGGTGACTGCAGGAGATACGAGGGAGGCAAAGCCTTCATGTCCTTCATCTGAAAATGAAGTGACAACTCTGAGGATGAACTGTGAGCTACTCAGAGACGCTTTGACACCTTGCGGAGTGGGCGGAGGAGGCAGCAGCCAGGGTGCTCCCGCTGAGCAAGTCAGCTCTGCTCTGTGGGAACAATGGTGTTCCCCAGGATGGCAAGATCACCCCATCTCCGAACTCCAAACTCCTCCAGCTCTCTAAAAACAGCAAGCTCCTCACAAGGCACAAGGGTTGTCTCTTAAGGAAGAGTTTTCGTACAGAGAAGCCTGATGAATCCATTTCTGCTTCGGCTGAGTCCCCGTCGCTTACCACTGAAGCTGGTTTCCAGATGTGATGGGCTTTAGTTGTGTTCCTTCCTTCAGCACTGTGACTGAGAAGTGGGTACTGAGCCACAGCTTGGCAAGGAATTGCCTAAAAGCTGTCTGTGCAGATTGCTCTTTGCCCAGAATTTTCCTGTCTCGTCAGTCACTGCCTCATTCTCTGCTCTAAGCCTGTCTTATGCCCTGTGCAAGTACATTATATTCTGCCTGTCCTACATACCTTACATACACACATATACACATACATGCACACACACACACATACACACACACACACACACACTTAGAGGGAAGGGCAGACCTCCTGAGGCTTCTTTCTCTGTGTTTCTCTCAGCTAATGGTAAGCTACTGGAGAGGCAGACTCTAGAAGTCCCATCTAGGAAGCCTGGAGTCGGTCGATATTTGGGCTTATTTAATGGGATGTTCTGGGCACTTATACGCACCATTGCATCTAATTCTCAGCAACTGAATGAAGTTTTCATTTGCCCCCAAACAGGCCAATATGTCAGTTCAGGCCACTGTCCCCAGAGAGCAAACCCCCTTGAATGAGGATCTCATGACAAAATGAAGGAATCAAAATTGGTTCATTAAGAAAATTTTAAGCAAAAAAAAATTAGTATACTACAATGAACTTCTACACACTTACCTATTATCTATCATCTTCAACTAATAGCTTTTGTCCTTTTTCATCCATATTCATTTTTATTGAGTCACCTTCAAGTAAATTTCAGATGTCTTTATGTCAGATACTACTGCATTGCTAAGGGGGGATGCGGGGGGAGTGCTGATCCCAAGAAGGTACATCCACACCCTAGGCCCCTGAGTCTATGAGCAATACTATTTGTCAAAAGATGGAATCTTACCTTATGTGAAGAAACACTCTCTACCTGTATAATTTCCTTAAGGATCCTGAGATGCAGAGACCATCATGAATTATCTTTCTGGGCCCAGCATCCAATGACAAGTGTCCTTACATGAGAAAGGCAGATAAAGGTTCAGCATCCATGGAAGAGAAGAATACAGTGTGAAGATGGAGTCCATTGAAGGGAGTTATCAGCCATAAGCCAAGAATTGTGTGGAGACTGCAGAAGCTGGACCAAGCAAGCATGTTCTTTCCTTCAGAGGCACAGAAAGGAGCGCCTTTCAACACCTTGATAGTGTGTGCTTGTTTCTACAACTGTGAAAAACTGGACTAATGAACTTTTCCAGCTTCTTAGAATGAGCTACAGCATTTCTGGGGACAAGTACCTCCTGTATGCACCACAAATAAGCCTATTCTACATAGAGATAACAATGATCTCATGTAAGAAAACTAATCCAAATACCTGATTTTGCTAATACTTTGGTATATTCCAACTAAATTTTCCTGATTGCTCTCCAGAGATCTCTTAGGGCTGTCCTTTTTAAAATGGGATCCTTTCAAGGATAATTTATGTATTTGGCTATTATTGTAAGGGTTTATTTATTTTTTTTGTCTCTAGAAAAATATCCTCTTCATTCCTCCCATCCTGTTGCCATGGCACCGACTTATTGTTGAGCCTGACAAATTACTCACATTATGGAAGTATCCCATGGCTAGAGTGAGAGGTTGTTGCAAGTTGGTGATTCTGCCAAGAGGTTTCCAAACCCCACTGGGCCCTATTTGCTTGTAATAGCCTACTTGAGAGAAGACTAAGGGGAGGCAGCCACAAAAGGGAGTCGTGTCTCTCCACCGCTGTCATCTTCCTGGGGCTTCCCCTCGCTTCTCACCTGGAAAGAAGCTAAGATTCAGTGCCTACTGGAGGGGAGGTAGAGCAAACCCCTTCCCCACTGAAATCATGGTTCATATACACACACGGGCACACACACACACACACACATGTTATGATGATGTCTGTAGATTGGAGGACCAAGGAAGACAGTAGTATGGCTCAGTCTAAGTTGGAAAATCTGGGAAGCAGAAGGGCCCATGGTATAAATCATAGTCAGAGGATGACAGACCAGCATGAAGCTGAAATAGGGACGATATACATTCTCCCTCACCAACTCAAACTTAAATCCTATACTATAGCAGCTTCGTAAACATTCCCCGAAATACTGTTGAGTAGAATATTGAACACCCAATCAAATTGAAGCAATTAAATTGACCATCATGTATGTTGTGATTGGCACAAACCCTAACGTTCTTGTATTCTGTGTGGTCCTCACCAAGGCAGGAATCTCATCTTTTGAAATCTATCCCTTTATAAATGTTAGGCACTTGCGTTGAGAATGCCACACCTCTAGCATCTGAACACGAATTCATTGTGTGGCTAATGAAGGGGTGTGAATTGGTGTTTTACCACACTCATGGCCTGCATTTTGCTGATTACGTCATTGAAAGGATTCAATGCTGATGGGAATTTTGATAAAGCCTTCATCTGCTTTCTAATTTCACACAGGACTAGATACACAACTAGAGAGCTCGAGTGGCGAACTGAGAGCGTAGGAGTCAGTATTGGCGTTCATTGTGTACCTCGAAGGAGAAAGGCGAAGCTTCCAAGATGCTTGGCTGAGGATGGTCTCATTAGCTCCGCTGAACACTGGAAGGAAAATGGTGCCCTGTTTAGAAAGCGCCTCTGGTGCTTCTTGACCTTTCCTGGATCAATTATTATTGTCTCCCAAGTGGTTCAAGGCCAAGAAGTGTTCTCTCATCACCGTGTCTCAAGGCTCTGAAATGAGGTATTCTCCTCTGCCTCTTTTTGATTTAGGGCCTCCGCTGGGCATTTATTGGCCGGATTAGCACATTAGTTTTACTGTTTTCCTCTATGACCTTTTATGTTCTGGTGAGTTTATGAGGAGAGCCCAGTTTCCTTCTGGGAGTTGATTCCAAAGGCCTTTACGAAAGGCAGGCATATTTCCTTCTCTCATAAAGATAAGAGAACATCAGCAAGCTCAATAAAGATATCAGACTGTCTGAGATGGAACTGTGGACCAGACTCCATGGCAGACTCCCTTGGGAAGGAGCCATCTTCGAACTCACTGGCTTACTTCTCCAGAACATGGTCTGCAATGAACTACTACTCCTCTTTGCAACTGGTTGTGTCCCTTTGCCTACTCTGGAGGTGTTTTTGTGACCAATATCTACCTGGGAGTGTTCAAGATCTCTACCTGGGCCCCAGGGAGCACAGACCGCAAGAGTACTAGAGAAGACAGGCCACGTTCAGGAATATATAGAGACTATGTTTTAGAAGGAAGAATTTTTTTTTATGAACGACCAGAAGACCTTTACTTTTATCTGCATTTATTTCATGTTGAAATTATTCCCGTGCCAGAAGTTTTTGTTTCTTCAATTTCTTCTGGGATATCTTTTTCTTCTGTGCAACCTCCTTTTCTGGCTTTGGAACAATCTGTTCCTTTTCAGTGAGGATCATCTCGACGTGGCAAGGGGGAGCTCATGTATGGGTTAATCCGGCCATGAGCTCTGTAAGTTCGTCGGCGCACCTTAGGTGCTTTGTTCACCTGGATATGCTCAATGACCAGAGAGTCCACATCTAAACCCTTCAGTTCAGCATTGTTCTCTGCATTTTTCAACATGTGCAGCAAACATTCTGCACTCTTTTTGGGCCACCGACCCTGTGTCCAGCCCCACTGTTTGGCCTGGGCGCACCTACCGACTCCACCATTGTACCGTCGGAATGGCACACACTGCTTCTTCAAAGTGACATCTTTCAGATACTTGGTGGCTTTTCGGATATGCATACCCTTGATGGCCTGGGCCGTCTCACGGGTGTTCTTAAAGTGAACCCGAAGGTTTGATCCTCTCGATTTGCATGATTTTGTAGGGTTTTCTGGGTCAAGAGAGTAGCGAACCATCTTCACGGGTCACCTCTGGCCGCTTACAGGAAGAGGCAGAAGGAAGAAAATTTAAATTTCTTGTACTCCTAATTAAAAGCTCTCATACCCAAATTAATTCACTAGCATACTCCCTAGTGCTGTTCTTTCAATGGCATATTTATTCAATGGTGTCTGATTAATAATTTCATTTTGGCTTTGAACAGCTATGCATTGTTTTTCATAGAAGCATCTTGCAAGCACTGAGAAGTTATGAGGGTGGTATTTAAAAATCCCTGGAACTGAGAATGTACAAGCCTAGATACATATTTTACTTATCTGAGAGGTTCCTTGTGTACAAATCTACACTCAGGCCATCCCATAATCTTTTTTGATGACATTTAATCTGTCCTTCTAGGATGAAAAAGAATTGAACAAAGGCTTTAACTTATTCTAAAATAAAACAAAGACTCTGTCAGCAAGTAAAAATTTGCAGCTCCAAGCTAATCAATTCTTAAGATGCCACAAACATTATTTTCAAGAATACCTGAGTGATCTCTCTACTTATATTTACTTATTACTTATTTATTGTCTCTGCTTATTACCATTGAAGGAAAAGAAAATATCATTTCAAGATTCCTAGACAGCTTTCTTATTACTGTCTTATTTTTTTTTATTTTAATTTTACTTTTGCTGACATGGTGGGATTATTTCTAATGAACAGAACTTTTCAACTTACAGTTTGATGGCTAGAAGTCCAAAAAGGGGGTGTGGGCCAGGCTATATCATCTCAAGTCAGACGTATAGAAGAGCAAAAGGAGGGAGAGAGAGAAGTAGGGGTGGGGAGGCAGACCAGACTCATTCCTTCATGAAGAGCCCACACCTGCAATAACTGTCCTTTTCTCACGGTAATAGCATTGATTCATTACCCTCGTGAATCATATATTAAATAGGCTACCTATCAACTCTGAGAATTAAGTTTCTAGGGTAAATATTTAAATCACAACACACATGACTTAATTTTACCTCCCATAGGCATACCTTTGTATAGTGGATTCCTGGAAACCTCAAGTGAGTACAACTGTAATACCAGCCACACCTCTGAGCTCTTACAAGCAAGGCCAAGTTGGAGTAGACACCAGAAGGTTTTCATAGAAAATAATAACACGAAATAACTCTATTCCTACTCTAAACCCTACAGTTCCAAAATATAGAAAAGTGCCAAACTCTTAACATAGCTGAACAGGTAAAGAAGAATGGAAAATGAAAATAATTAAATCTGGAGGCATGTGAATGCAAATAAAAATACAAATGAAAGAATATAGTGTAAGCAGAGTACCGGGCTTTGTCAGCCTCTAACTACTGTGTAGTAGGGACATTGTTGTCCTGTTGTAGGCTAACTCTACTCTTCTCTCTCTCTCTCTCTCTCTCTCTCTCTCTCTCTCTCTCTCTCTCTCTCNCTTCTCTCTCTCTCTCTCTCTCTCTCTCTCTCTCTCTCTCTCTCTCTCTGTCTCTCTCTGTGTGTGTGTGTGTGTGTGTGTGTGTGTGTGTGTGTTAGAAAGCTTCTGCAATAGGTTTCCATGTTCTTTTCTAAGGTTTTCACTGTTCTTTAGCCATCCCTATACCTACTTCTCTAGCCTACCCTGTGTTCCTCCACTCTAAATTAACCCTTCCTGTTCATCATTCTCTTTTACCCTTCATGCCATTGTACTCTGTTTCTCCTCCCTGAGTGTCCTCCCTGTGGCCCTTTAAGCTAAGTGTATTCCCCAACTTCTCATCTATCAGAGTATGTGCTTGTGTTGAGTTTTGTGTAGGGTGAGAGATAAGAATCAAGTTTCATGCTTCTACAGATAGATAACCAGTTTAATCAGCACTGTTTATTAAATATGCTGTTTTTTTCTCCAATGTGTACTGTTGACATTTTTGTTAAAAACAAAACAAAATGAAAAAAACCAACCAAGCAACCAATCAAACAACAACTAAACAAACACACAAACAAACAAAACCCCAATCTGTTTTCACACAAATACCATGATATTTTCATTACTGTTCCTCAGTAATAGCTTGATGTCTGGGGTGGAGATACCTCCAGAAGTTGTTCTTTGTCTTTTCATGTGAAATTGGAATTGGTTTTATTTTCATTTTTTGCTTGCTTGTATGTTTGTTTATTTTAGCTTCCATGAAGAATTGTGCTGGAATTTCTCAAGGGTATTGTATTGAATCTGTAGATTGATTTTGGTAAAATGGCCGTCTTCACTGGGTTAATATTGCCAATATTGTTAATCTGTTCAAAGTACCAATTCTGTTTTATTGATTTTCTTTTCATTTCTGTTTCATTCATTTTGATTTTGATTATCTCTGTCTAATTTGGGTGGTTGTTGTTTGTATGCATGTTTCTAATGTCAATGAGTGCATTGTTAAGTTATTAATTTAAAATCTCTCAAACTTTTTGATGGAAGCACATAGTGCTAAAAACCTTGTCCATTTTTTCTCAGTTCCATGGTGTGTTTTCATTCAGTTCTAGAAAGTCCTTCTTGAACTCTTCCTCCAGCCAGTTTTGATCCAGTTGTGTCCTATTTAACTTCTGGTTGTTTAAATACAATGCCCCCATAGGCTCATGTAATTGAATGCTTAGTCCCCAGGGAGTGGCTCTATTCAAAAGGATTATGAGAATTAAGAGGTGTGGCCTTGTTGTAGAAAGTGCATCCCTGGGTAGGATTTGAGGTTTCAAAAGCCCACACTGGACCCAGCCCGCCCCCTCTCTCTCTACCTACAGATTAAAATGTAGTTCTCAGTTACTGCTGGCTTGCTTGTCTGCATGTTGCCATGTTCCCCTTCATGATGGTAATGAACTAAACCTCTGAAACTGTAAGCCAGCCCCCAATTAAATGCTTTCTTTTAAGTTGCCCTGGTCTCTTCCTAGCAATAGAACAACAGAAAGCTAAAACAGCTCCTATGAGTCTCTAACTTTTGTTTGTTGTTGATATCTAGCTTTAATCCATGGTGGTCAGATAGAATGCAGGCTGTGATTTTAATTTTCCTATAATTTGTTCAAACTTACTGTATGTCCTAATATGTCATCTATTTTGGAGAAAGTCCCAGTGAGCTGCTGAGAACAATCTGTCTTTAGTATTTAGGTAGAATGTTCTGAAGATTTCTGTTAGGGGTCCATTTGATTTATGGTGTGATTTAGCTCTTAAGGTTTTCTCTTTATCCTCCCCCCCCCCCCACTTTTTACTAGATAACCCATTATTGATGATAGTGGGATATTGAAATTGCCTACTATCACTGTGTTGAGGTTGGTTTGTGATTTCAAGTTTAGTAATGTTTCTTCTAAGTAACTGGGTGCTTTTATGTTTGGGGCAAATTTGTGTAGGAGTATAATAACCCACCATTGGATTTTCCTTGAATGAATATAGAGTATCCTTCCATATCTTTTCCTTTTAGTTTTGGTTTGAAGTCAGTTTGTCAGATAATAGAATAGATGCACCTATTTCTTGGTTATATTTGCTTGGAATACCTTTTCCCTTCATATTACTATAAGATGGTGTCAATCATTGGTCATGAGCTGTGTTTCTTGAAGGCAGCAAGAAGATGGGTCCTGTTTTCAGAGTCAATCTAGTCTGTGTCTCTTAATTGGAATGTTGAAATCACCAATATTAATAATTATTTTTGAAAAATGTGTATTAATTCCTGTTGTTATGTTATTTTTATGGTGGTCTATCAGACCTCTTTGATTCAGTGTTCTAGAATTATTTGTTGTTCATACTGTCTTGGGCCTTTCTAACCTTCTCAGAACTATGTATTCCTTTCTGTGTCTTCTGTAGAGCTTGCTTAGTGGTCATAAGTTCCTTAAATCCTTTTTATTACAGCAAGGTTTTCTTCTTCAACTGTGACTGATAGTTTTGCTGAGTACAGCAGTCTGGACTGGTGACTGTACTACCTGTAGAATATTGGATCAATCTCTTCTGGCTTTCATGGTCTCCAGTGGAAAATCTATTGTTATTCTTTTGGGCCTGCATTTGTATGTGAGTTGATCTTTCTCTAGCTCCTTTGGTTCATACATTTAGTGTTTGACTATAAGACAGAGCCAGTTTCTTTTCTGATCTTAATTTGATGTCCTTTCTGCCTCTTGGATCTATATAGATCCCTCTTTCCTTAGATTAGGGAAGTCTTCATGTATAATTTTGTTGAAAATATTTTTTGTGCCGTTGACCTTGGCCTCTTCTTTTTATACCTATTAGTCACAGGTTTGATCTTTTAGAGTGTCCCAGGGTGTTTGTATGTTCCAATTTTGGGGTGTTTTGGATTTGGCATTTTTTTTTATTGAGAGATTCAATTTTGGATTTGGTTCACAGGTCATAATTTGCCAGGCACTGGCAGAGTTGGGATCTCAAACATCCAATAAAATGCCTGAGCAGGGCTGGCAATTGTTTTCAGCATCATCATATGGGTTCTGGCTACAACATAGGCTCCCAGGAGTATGTGTTTGGAGGTGCCTTCTAAACTATAAGGTAGTATACAACTGTAAAATATGATAATGTATATTGACAGTAGTTTTAATTTTGACAAATCATTGTATTCATTTTTATCCATGGGTCCTGTCCTTTTGTTGGGTGTGGTATCACTTCTATCCTCTTTGGTCCTTGAGGGATTCAGTCAAGCAATGAGATGTACCCATAATGCCCTGTTGGCGATACATACAGGGTTCATTGGAAAAGAGGGCAGCCATTACCATCGTGAAAGAGGACAAAAGAATGAATACATAGAAACTTTGCTCAAGATGAGCCAAGATGCCCAATATTCCTCGTGGAAGGAATAAAAACTTAGTAGATGGGACAGAAGACAAGATGTGCAGAGCCCAGCAAGCACACGAACAAGCAGAGGGCATCTATGGAAGCGCTCCTATAGCATGCCAGCAGGGGATAGCCTGGGCTTCTGTACATCACTTCTCTCCCACCTGATGGCACACCAAACTATTTTTTTCTCTTTTCTTTAAGAACCTTTTTGTTTAAAATAGTGATTTTATTGATGCAAACAGACCATAACATTGGTATATTGGTAAAAGGGTGTATTTACCTTGTATATTTTGATCTTTTTATAATTTTACAGAACTGCTCAGGTTGTATTGGCACACTCCTATAATCCAAGCTCTTGAGAGGCAGAGGCAGGTGAATTTCAGGAGTTCAAGGCCAACCTGGTCTACAAAGTGAGTTCCAGAACATACAGAGCTTTTACATAGAAAAACCCTGTTTTGAAGAAGAAAAGGTAATATTTACAGAACTGTGTAATCACTACTAACTTGAATTATTTTATCATCTTCTAAGGGAAGACATGTACCATTACTAGTGATTTTCTATCTTCCTCCTTTATTCAACCTTAGACAGCCAGTAGCCTGTAACCATCTGAAAGACTCTAGACATTTTATATAAATGGAATAATACTAGCTGTGGTCTTTTGAAAACAATCTTTCACTTAGCTTAGTCGCTCAAGAGCAGAGGTAAGCTTTTTTAACATTTCCATTTTCACCGAGGTAGATCTCAGTATATATTTGTTCAAAGGAAGGTGGGTCACAGTAAATATTTTCTCGGTCGATAAAAGGACTTGAACATCATAGAGAGTAAGATGTCTCTCTCAGACAGTAAGAGTCTCAGAAATTCAGTCTAAACCCACAATTCCATCAGAAAGCTCTCTGAGATGTCTATACACATATAGGAGCTACCTTGGGTCTGGGCAAAGGGGAGTCAAGGAACTACAAGATACATCAGTAGGCAGTAATTGCAGGCCTCTCGGGACGACACTATATCATATATTATATATACACCATAACATTTACATAGCTCAATTGTACATATCAATCATTTTTATAATAGTTATAGCACTGCCAGGCAGTGGTGGCATAGACTGTGTTATTAGTCATTCTATATTATTTGGCTACTAATGCTACCTGACTCTTTATCTACTTTATTAAATTTAATTTTAAAGTGATTAAGAGAAAGGGGTATAAATTCTTTTTATATTTTGTACACACCTCACAACTATTTATTAAACAAACAAATTATACCTTAAACACGTTTCTCCTGAAAGAAACTGAACATCTTTGATAATTCATCTTCTTTCAGACAAAGTACAGATTGTGAGAAAATGCTTCCATTCCAATTAAGATACGTAGTGAATTTGAAGGATAATGCTATGTCATTGAGAACTAACTCAAAGCGTTAAAACGCGTGAACATGGAAACTGCTATCATTCAGCAACACACTTGTTTTCTAGCGACTGTCCCACTAACTTGAAAGCTCTATGAGGTCAGAGCCCATTATCTGTTTGGTTCACTACTGTATCTTGAGCATCTTGAACAGTTTTTGGTGTGTTAAAAGTGCTCCATAGTATTTGTTTATGGAGGATATGGGGGAAGAGGAGAGAGGAGAGAAGAGACTGAGGGAAGCAAGATTTTTGTATATGGAAATATATAATAACTATGTATTAGTACTAAAATCAGTCTTACTGAACATTGGTAAGGGATCTGAAAAACACACCTGCTGTGTTTTAAATTTTTCACAAGGTTCCTGTGTAATGGCATTCTGAAACAATAAGAATAAACGGTAAGAGAGAAGAAGTTGGTTATATGAATGGGTAGGAAAATGGCATATGAGCTCCATACAGACTGATGTAAAATGATAGCACATTATGGAAAAATGGCACAAATGTGCCTGTAGGATAACGGTTTTTTTTTTTTTTTTTGGTTTTTCGAGACAGGGTTTCTCTGTGGCTTTGGAGCCTGTCCTGGAACTAGCTCTGTAGACCAGGCTGGTCTCGAACTCACAGTGATCCGCCTGCCTCTGCCTCCCGAGTGCTGGGATTAAAGGCGTGCGCCACCAGGATAACGGTTTCTAACGACCAGATCAGAACTAAGAAAAACTGAAGGGATTGATGACCACAGCCTACTTCATGTGCTAGGGTTACTCTTCAACTTCGATGCAGTAGAAGAAACATTACTTTAGTTATGTACTTCTGGGCTTGGATGAAAAATATCTCTAGAAAATTTGATCATTCCTCCAGAACGACCATGACATAGTTCTGGGTTCTTTCCCTAGTCTTTCTATGCCTTCCTTTCAAACCTATTGCTATGGCTGTGACCCATTTGTTCCCAGCAAAAAAAGTGTGTGAGCTTGTGGGATAATCACAGGACAGTTGACATAGCTAAAGGCCTAGCTCTGTAAGAAGAGTTCCTACAGCATTTGCTGCAGGTGTGGTTGCTATGAACTAAGACTGACCATTTAAAAATTTAATATATATATATACATATATAATGTAAGTATATTTTCATTATAGATAACTACAGACTGAAGAGTACTTGTTATCTACATCTTCCCCTTAGATCCTGTATATTTAAAGTTTTTATTTATTGCAATCAAAAAGAAAAAAATCCCCGTTATTATTTGGAAGTTATATGTCAAGTAGACAAAGAGTAGACTCATGGTGGTTATTCTACTGTTTGCTAGATTTAGGATCACTAGGAGACACACTTCTGGGCATGCACACTTATGTGAGGGCATTTCCATAAAGACTTAACTGAGGAAGGAGGATTCATCTTGAATGACAGCATCACCATTCCATGGGTGAGGACTTGGATTAAACAAAGGGGGGAGAAAAGAACGGTAGCGTATCAACAGTATTCATCTTTCTGTTTCCTGGTTCACTAAAACATGAGCCATCAGCTGCCACATGTGTCTGCCAGCACAAAGCCTTTCCCGCCATCATGGTCTGTGTCACCCCAAACCGTAATCTAAAAGATAATCTTTCTTCCCTAAAGTTGATTCTTCTCAAGTATTCGGTCACAGCAAAAAGAAGGGAAACAAACATATCTGGGTATCAGTTAGAAATCCCTTTCTAAGCCGGGTGGTGGTGGTGCACACCTTTAATAATTTATTCATGCCAGAATGGGGCATTTTCAGTTTTATCTGTTGAAGCTTTCCATATATNTATATGGAAATATATATTTATATATATGGAAATATATATTTATATATATGGAATAAAAAAGACTCAGATGACTTGACTATATCTGAGCTAGAAGCCTTATTCCTAGTCTAGCTTCCATGGTGCTAGAAACTGCTATGCAACTGGGAAAGGGAAGGCAATGAAACAGTCCTGCTCAGCTGTGACACCTATGGACAATGAAATCACCAATATGACAAGGTGTGCATGACAAGATGTGCAGAAAGGTGCAGTAACTGGCACTCACCTGTTAGTGATAACCACAGCTGTCCATTGGACTTAAGCCCCTCAACAAGAGGGTAGTCGTGCATGGTACTGGAAACCTACCCAGCTTCCTAGGCTAGTGAGCTAGAAACAAACCTACTACTACCCCTTCGTTAGACCAGCATGATCCCTTACTACATTCTAAATCTTATCCTTCTACACACAAATAAGCGTAGCTACCACCCTTCATCAAAGAAGCCTCTCTTTAGAGCAAATGGAGGCCCTCCCAGAAACCATAGGTGGACACAGTGCCAAGTCAACAGTCTGGGTACCCAGCCCCAATGGGTACATTTACATCACAGCGCCTTCATCTGTGGCCCAAGAACATGGAGGAAGGGGGTTAGAAAGAGTGTAAGAGCTAGAAGGACTTCTGCTATGAAACAGCAGCTCCTAGAAATGGCTGCATAAACAAGACGGAAAGGATGGTAATACCAACGGGCGTGTTACTATGGAAGGATGAAATTCCACAGGCTCCCACACCCAGACAGAGAGCTCTGGGCAACTAAGAACTGCTGGGAGAATGAGAATTAGTCTCTCCCAGGGATGAGACTTGTTGTTGGTTGTCCAATACAGAGTGGTCAGCCTTGAAATATTATACACATGAACAATACAAACGGACTCATCAGATTGTGTATGTGTATTTGTGTATACACATACATAGTATAAACAACAATAATCAGTGAAGAAATAAGCTACCAGTTTAAGAGTAGGTGTGACATGGGAGGGGTTCAAAGAAAGGAACTGCGAGGGGCTGGAGGCGGGAAAGGGGTGACTTGTAAAACAATTCCATCTCAATTAAAAACATACTTTAACGAAGAAAAAAGGCTCTTATAAGTGCAAATTGATCTGACCAACAAAAAGTCTCTAAGATAAGTAAATTTTGAAAAGAACTAAGTCTCTCGGATAAATAGAACTGAAGAGTTAACACTCTTTGGAGGTAGTCTCAATTCAAACGTACTATAGACTTCTCTAGAGGCTTTGCTGGAGCCTTTGTGGAGGGGACTCGGGCTCAGTGGGGGAAACAGAACTTGTTTATCTATAGACTGTGATCTGGTAATCTATATGAGTTTACTCAAACTTTCCTCATGCTTTTATTGTTGCTTTCCACCAGTGATGTACCTTGGAATGTATTTATTCCAGAAAAATAGATGACGACTTCAGGGTTGGTTTCATCTGGCCTCTGCACTTCACGAACAGTAATGGAGAGCTGAGAGCTGAGGAGAGTTAGGCAGGAGAGGCTGGGCCCTTCTGCACTGAGCTAAGTTTAGTATGTCAGGAATGGACCCAACACAAAGCAAAGCTCAAGAGATTGTTAACATAAATGAGTGCTTCGATTATAAGTGATTAATGTGTGTTAACTTACTTGCTCTTTGTAATTCTATAAGGAAAGTACTAGTATTGCCCACATTTCTCCTACCAGGAAGTCAGTTGCCCAAGGTTTCACAGTGTCAAGGCTTAATTTAATTTTTAGCTACTTGACACAAAAGTCTTATCAAATCACCATAGTAGATGGCCCTCTGATGTGTGTGGGAGAAACGCAAGTGCAAGCGTTAAGACATTTTTAAAACGTTAAAACTTTCTCTAACAAGAGGTAGTAAATAGGCACGAGTGTAAAAGAATATTAATCCATAATTCAGCTTGAAAGAACTTTGAGGACATTAGAGGGTGTCAATCTATGGAAGCCGATCAGCTGAGAATGAATGTAAGAAACGTGTTCTCAACTCTGTTTAATGGACCCATTCTAGGTAAAGCAGAGAAAGAAGAAAGCCTGATCCAGGTCAGTGCAAAAGGTCTCATGCTGCCATTGTATGATAACAGCTACAGGAAGGACATTAGAATGCTCATTACAAGACTTTTCTGAGCCCCCACTTTTGGTGATGGCTTCACTAGAGTGTAGTACGGGTGTCATAATTTTCTCATTCATGTGGGTTTACCTCTTTGCTAAAGAAGATGCATAGATATTTGTGATAGATTTTAAATGCCTGTTTTAAGTCCTGTAACAAACTGTTCATAAACAAAATGATAAAATCAATATAAAAATATTAGTCCTTTTAAAATTTTATTTTCAGTGCTATGATTCACATGTATCTACTAAAAATAAAATTGATGGTACCTAAGTGGGCCTGGGGCCTCCCTATATTAAACAAAACAATCCAGTGACTAAGAATGTCCATTAAATTTGAGAAAAGCCAGTCCAACAAATGAGAATTATATCCATGCAAGGTAAAATAATGGAAAGATTAAGAAACAACATTTAGATGTTGTTGGAGGGAGGGAGGTATACTATTAGTAGAGATTTCACATGGTGACAGTTGCTATAGGAACCAGTTATCAATTGCTCAAGATATCAGTTCCCAAGGAAGTCAGGAGTATAAAGCAAAACAAAACCAACAACAACAACAAAAAACAAGGATCTGTGCACAGACACATAAAACCTAACCACTATTTGATGTAAACACATACAAAAGATGGCACTTTCTCAAGAAGGCAGGTGTGGTGGTGCACCTTCATGCTAGAATGAGGACACACGAGTCAGGCTTGGTGTCCCTGGCCTCAACCCTTCAGATTGACCTGTATTTACCATCTCAGTTACCTCTCAACCCTTCAGATTGACCTGCACATACCATCTCAGTTACCTCTCAAACCACCTTTCTCCGCTGAGTTGTCTCCTCACTAGCTGTGGTGTTCCCAAAACACTGTTAGACATATACCCAGTAGATGGTTGTTAAATAAATTTTTCTTATGAAATTGTAATTTGGGAGATTTCATATATAAATATAAAATATTTATATCATTTCTATTTTTACCTCCCTTTATTCCCTCCATTCCTCCTCTCAATTCCTTTTCAGATTCATGGCATCATCTTCTATAATTAATAAATAAAATTTAAATGTTGAAAATTATTTAAACAAACACTCTGTGTGTGTATATATGTGTGTGTATGTATATATATATATATATATATATATATATATTCAAAAAGAAATACACAGCTGAAGCACAATTAATAAAAAGAGTCAGAAATTGGGGTTTAAACTGAAGATACGAAAAACAAAACAGCCGGGCATTGGCTCTTACCTCAACCTCAGTCTGAAATGGCGATCCTGCCTCCTGGAATCTCAGGAGACTGTGTCTGAGAGCTCTCTTCCCCAACCTTATATTCCTCTCTAGGACTGGAATTAAAGGCATGTACAACCATCATTAAAAACATGCACTGCCCAGTTTCTATAGCAACTAGTATGGCTACTGGGATTAAAGATGTGTATCATTATGGCTATTGGGGTTAAAGGTATGTGTTACCATAATCTATCTGGTCTGTAAGACTGACCAGAGGGACCATTTTACTCTCAGATCTTCAGGCAATCTTTATTTATTAAAGTATATTTGAAATGCCACAGCTAACTGTGGACAGCCTATTAGTGGCCTCTGGTAGAGAAGCTGGTGGCCCCTACATTTCTCATCTCTGTTGTCCCTGGCCTTCCTTGACTCTATAGGTATATCTTCTGGTCTAAATTTAATAAATAACACACAATAATATATATCTGGGATGTGTGTTAAGTTTTATTTGTAGCCAGATTCCTGACTTTCTTCCCACCTTCATTTTTATCACTTCTTTCTCTGAACTTGCTCCATCCAGAGGACAATTCTACAAACTCTGATTCACAAAAGGATGGGGGTATGATCCCAGAAGAATGCTACAGACCCCTGATGACCTGTGACTACATACCTTGTCTGAAACAGAAGCTAGAACATACACATGATAAAATGGAACAGCTGTTATTTTAAATATTACACAACAAGTTGAAATAATATATGGTATGTGATGGGTAGCCTCCTTCAGCCAATGGCCTTTGAGAGACTGGACCAGGTGGGGTGTGACTTTGGGTACCAAAAAGCCACAGCCCCACCTGCTCAGGCTTTCTTCTTCCCACACACCATCCCTGGACATTGGACCACATTCTTGTTTCCTCACTGTGATCTGTGAGTTTCCATTTTAATAAAGAAAAACCTTAGTATAACCTATTTGGAGCTAGTATGGGATTATTTGGTTTACATCCCCCACCCCCCGACATGTTCCACTTCATCTGGCGCCCAATGCAAGGCCAAATCCATGCTTACTGCAAATCCCCCTCACTGCACTCCCAGTTCACAACCCAGGAATATTTCTCACCCACCTGTGGCCCATCCGCCACTGCTTAGGAACCTGACTTTCCCTGCAGCTGCCCGAGGTTGAGGGGACTTGAGACTGAGGGGAATCTTTGGGTAATCTTCTTATTCTGGCTATCAGGTTTCTCTATGTATGGAATCATTTTAATTGTCATTAATAACTGCTCTTATTTTGTTAAACAAAGCATATTTGTCAATATCTAAGTAGGCGACAGTGCACACAGAAGCAGTGAGGACGCTGCATGAAACTAGTGCAGTAATGTTACCAACCCCAGAGAAGCTAGCAGGAGCCCCGGCTGCTCAGTCCCTCTGCCATGCAGCTGCAACCACGTTACCTCCTGGCCAATAAAGATTGTTACACCTACTCCACTTCACTGTAATTGCCTAAGGCAGGTAAGTAAATTATAAAATTTGAAAGTTATATGATGACTGACAAGATTACCATCCAGGAATTTAATAAACATTTTGTTTATGCTATGAATGATATTCTGCAAGGCTTATGTGATTTTCCTTATACATCCATTTATTTGATTTTAGGAATTAGTTTTGTTTTTAATATTATATCTTTAAGAAAATGATTTGATAACAGGGCCAAGAATGAGGCACTGATAGAAATAATACAGTCTTTACAGACTAATAATGAAAAATTAATACTGTTGAAAAGAATAACATTAATTTGACAGACAAAATTCAATCCATGTCGAAGGGGGCTGAGAAATTATCTGAAATAATTCATACTGTTAAATTTAACAATAGGAATCTGTTGAAAAATTATGATAAGGTTAACAGTAAGTTATCTCTCCAGAAAGGCAATATGAATGCCATCCAAATAATATCCAAGGATGAGACATTATCTTTACTAGACAATTTCCATACTTTGGAATCATATGTGCAGAATAAGGACTGGAAGCTAAGTGAATCAATAAGGGCACTAGAAAAGGAATGGAGATTCAGACTTTATTAAGACAGAGGTAAAAAGATTTGAAATGACTGAGGAAATGATTGAAACTGATGAGCAGGGAGCAAAGATACAAGAACAGGATTTAGCCTTGCTAGTATGGGTCAAAGTCAGGGATGACTTACCCAGAGTTTTAACTGCTTATCCAGTAATATCCTATGAGAAGCCATCTGGTACAAAATACCCTGAGGTAGTTAAACCTATAGGTATGAGCCATCTAAAGGAAATTAAGCAAGCAATAGTATCTTATGGCTTGCACTCACCATTTGATAGGGAAATGGTGAAAATGTGGGCTTCAAGCAATAAGGCCACCTCACACAATTGGCTTCAATTAGCCTCAGTCATCCTAGAAGATGGACCCCAGCTGCTACAGAAATGCTATTGGTGGGAAGAGGCAAAAAATTTTAGAACAATAGGAAAAAAGCAAAAGGATTTGAGACTTCCCAAGATCAAATTCTTTTTTTTAATTTTTATTTATTTCTTAAAGATTTCTAACTCTTCCCCGCCACTGCCTCCCATTCCCCCCCCAATTAAGTCCCCTTCCCTTGTTAGCCCAAAGAGCAATCAAGTTTCCCTGCCCTGTGGGAAGTCCAAGGACCACCCACCTCTGTCCAGGTCTAGTAAGGTGAACATCCAAACTGCCTAGGCTCCCACAAAGCCAGTTCGTGCAGTAGGATCAAAAACCCATTGCCATTGTTCTTGAGTTCTCAGTAGTCCTCATTGTCCACTATGTTCAGTGAGTACGGTTTTATCCCAGGCTTTTTCAGATTCACCAAGATCAAATTCTTGGCAAGGGCTATTACTCTGATCCTCAGGACCAGGCTCTCTATGATGAACATACCTTGTCCCTATCCAGTGCAGCAGTTATAAATGCTTGTGACAGAATTTAGGAACCAGTTTCCTGGATCATATACCAGAGTTAAACAGGACCACAGAGAACCCTTTAGTGACTTTGTTTTAGAGATTGACTAAGACTGTACATGTAGGACTAACACACCCAGAAGTTAGATGTGTACTTATTGGAACTCTGGGTTTTGAAAATGCCAACTTAGAATGCAAAAAGATACTTTGTCCTTTAAATGTCAGAATGGCAACAATAGATGAATGTATTCTGCATATAATAAATGTTGAGCCATTTTACTATAGTGCTGAGGCTTGGATAGGTGAAGCAATTTCAAATGGTATGAGGAGAGACCAAAATGAAAATGTTTTAATTGTAGTTGAATAGACATTTGAGAAGGGATTGTAGACAAAGAATTCCTAGAAATAATGCCTCCTCTGGGAATGGAAAGAATAGGCAAACTCAACCTTCTGGAATATGTAGTAGATGTGGCAACAGCAAGCATTGGACCAATGAATATAGATCAACAAAAGACAGACAAGGCAACCTGATACCATTGGGAAACTCCTTGGAGGGTGATAATTCTAATTTTTATACTTGATATCTGTTCTTATTGTATATAGTTTTGTATTGGGTTTGAAATTCTCTTATTTAGACAAAAGGGGGAGGTGATAGAGAACCTCCTTCAGCCAATGGCCTTTGAGAGGCTTAATCAGGTGGAGTGTGGCTTTGCATACCAAAAAGCCTCTTTCCCGCCCTCTCAGGCTCTCTCTTCTTGATTGCCACACCTGAATGTTGGAGCCCATTTCTATTTCCATGTTTCAATGTGTGAGTTTACCTTTTAATAAAGAAAAAACCTTAGTATAACCTATTTGGAGCTAATAAGGGATGATTTGATTCATGTTTCTCCCATCTGCTTCAGGCATGGCATGGTGATCTTTAGAACAAACAAGATCTTTAGAACAAGGTGAAATTCCAAGTCTGTCTTTGTACATGGACACCTTACTCAACTTTGTTAAGTTGTAGATTCCTTTTCTATTAGAGGATTTGAGTGGACAATAAATGGAGTAGGTATTTAGTTTGTAATAGTTTCCTTGCCTGCCTCTAAGTCATATGTGTGTTAAAACCATTCTAGAGAATGTGGACCCTCCATTCCTACACCACTTACAGCAGCCTTTTCTGAGGGGGAGGATGCATGTGTTTGCTAGTGTGGCAATATGTACTTGGGAGAGGTGTCTTAGTCACTGTTCTATTGCTGTGAAGAGAACATGACCAAGACAACTCTTATAAAGAAAAGCATTTAATGGGGTGCTTGCTTACAGTTTCAGAAGCTTAGTCCATTCTTGTGATGGCAGAGAGTATGGTGGCAGGGAGCATGGCAGCAGGTAGGAGTAGTGCTGGAGAAGTTGTAAAACTACATCCTGATCCCTCAGCAGAAAGTGACACTGGGCCTGGCTCAAGCTTTTGAACCCCATAAGCCCACTTCCAGTGACACACTTCCTCCAACAAGGCCACACCTCCTAATCCTTTCAAATCCTTTCAAAAGGTTCCACTTCCTGATGACTAAGCATTTAAATACATGAGGCAATGAGGGTCATTCTTATTGAAACCAACACAGAAGTATATAAGCAACACATACACTTGTCAGGGGGGTCTACACCTGTGTGTGTATTGGGGGGGGGGCTCTGTGCAGATGAATGTAGGTGTGTGCATGTAGAAAGCAGAAGGAGTAGACATCAAGGTATCTTTCCTCGAAAAATCTCTATTTTGGAGACAGCATCTCTCTTACTGAACCCAAAGTTGATGATTAGGCTAGCCTACAAATTTAATCAGGCTAGTTAGGCTAGGCTGGTCATCCAGTAAGCTTCAGAAATTCACCCATCTCTCTCCACACACCGCCTCCCTATTTGACTGTAGTGTTAAAGCTGTAAGCTGTAGTTACAGATACAGGCCACCATGTCCAGCTCTTTAAGTAGGTTCTAGGAATCTAAACTCATGCTGGAGTAGCAAACATTTTACCAGTCAAGCCATCTCCCCAATGTTCTGCATTCTTCTGACTCTAAAAGTAGTATCATCACTGACCAGGCTGTGGTGGTGCATGCCTTTAATCCCAGAACTCGGGAGGCAGAGGCAGGCAGATCTCTGTGAGTTCGAGGCCAGCCTGGGCTACAGAGTGAGTTCCCAGACAGGATCCAAAGCTACACAGAGAAACTGTCTCAAAAAAACAAAAATAATAACAACAACAACAAAAGTATATCGTCCTACAAAAAAGGCCTTTCTTCAACTTCTGCCAGAAATATTTCCTAGATTTTACCATCTCTTCTTGCTCTCATCTACCTACCTTCCTATCTATCTATCTATCTATCTATCTATCTATCTATCTATCTACCTACCTACCTACCTACCTACCTACCTATATCATCTACCTACCTACCTTCCTATCTATCTATCTATCTACCTACCTACCTACCTACCTATCATCTATCTACCTGCCTATCATCTATCTACCTACCTACCTATCATCTATCTACCTACCTATCTACCTACCTATCATCTATCTACCTACCTATCTACCTACCTATCATCTATCTTCCTACCTACCTACCATCTATCTTCCTACCTACCTATCATCTATCTACCTACCTACCTACCTATCATCTATCTACCTACCTACCTATCATCTATCTACCTACCTACCTATCATCTATATATCTACCTACCTATCATCTATCTTCCTACCTACCTATCATCTATCTATCTACCTACCTACCTACCTATCATCTATCTATCTACCTACCTACCTACCTATCATCTATCTACCTACCTACCTACCTACCTACCTATCACCTATCTGTCTTTCTGTCTGTGTGTACATGTGTGTGTGAGAGATTCTGTGTTTATCTCACTTTTTAAAAAAACAGTATCTGTTGTTACTTCAGAGGTTATCATTTTTAAATCTCTTATAGCTTTTATATGTTCACTATCCATACATTAGCACAAGGACCACTTAATGTCACACTAAAACAAAATCAGGGATGACATTTAAAAGTGTAGCAGCATGGATACTGTCAGTTCCTTCAGCACAAAGGAGTTTTTACAACACTGAATGCTGTTCCCCAAAATGTCCAGTTCCTGGTTTTTGTCTAAAAGAATCCAGGAGCAGCAGATACATCTGTTGCTATGTGACCTGGGAATTCCCAAGTATCGCCATTGAATAGCTGACATTTAGATTAGCTAATATGTTCTTAAGGAAATAAGTTCTTTTCTCATTAGTTGTGAAAGGATCTGTGTGTTTGGCTCAGACCTTAGTGGAAGGACACTCTCACCAGGTGGATGTAAACACACACAGAGCCAGGGTCTACCAAGCAGAGGATCTGGATCTGATTCTCTAGCAGATACAGCAGGGCAGGGCAGAGTATTGACCCTGGGGTGAGGATGGGTCAGGAGGGCAGGGAGGGGGATCTGCTGGTGTTCTCATTCTCTTTAAAGTCCGGAAAGAGCAGAAAATGGGCCATTTTCAAACAGGCTTAGGAAAGGAGGTATTTTTAGAAAGATAACTTGCTACTTAAAATAATTCTACCAGTGACATATTAGTGTCGCGTATAAAATCAAGTGTTGGAATAATCCAACCTGTTATCAGAGCTGTCAGGAAATATTTGGTAAGCATCCTTGAGTAAGGGAAGTAGCAGATGGACACAGGGCTGGAGACTGAAGGTTAGAAGACAGCCCAGACATGGGGAAACACGCTAACACTGCACCATTTTCTCACTCTCTGCTTCATGTTATTCTTTAATTTCTCCTACCGACCCTCCCTTCAACATCTGCGCTCAAAGGGCTTTGGGCCACTTCCCACCTTTGCACAGGAAGAAGACAAAGAAAATTCTGCTATTCAGTAGCATTTTCCGTCCAGCCAAGCAGATGCTATGGTTCAGCTCTAAATCTAAATCATCCATGCTCACAGGCAGTGGTGTCTCCTTCCCTCCCTTCTCTTCCTCCCCTCCCCTCTCACTCCTGTCCTCCTCTCTTCCTTCCTCCTCACCTCCGTGGTATTTTCTCGTTTCTCCTTTGATTTTCTCCTACTCCCACACTTGATTGAATTTCTCTTTTAACCCCTCTAATACTCCAGGGTTATCATCCAACAACACCTTATCATTTTCTTAAAGAGAAAAATTAACTGGCCTTGGTAAGAGGCTGCACATACCTACATAAATTGTGCCTAGGCCCAAATGGAAATTAACTATTTTAAATCAAGTTTTATTTAATAAACAAACAGCTGTAACCAAGATGATAGCCCCTATGTCTTCCATATAGTGAACATATATACTCATCGCTCAAAAGATGCCGGAGCACTCCTTTTCTACTCTCTGCTCAGATCTTTCCAATTAGAACTTGAAAGCCCATTTTCCTCCCCGAGAAATGCCAGATGCATTCTTCTTTAATGAGCTTAGGACCAAAAGTGCAATATGATCTCCAGCTTCAGGTGGAACATGGGTAACAGCTTAGAAAGAAAAGAGAATGGGGTCTGGAGGAGGATGTAGATTGAAGGATTACCTTAATTAAATGTAAAAGTAGGATCAGAGGGGTAGCAAGGCCTTAAAGGAACACCAGTTCTGTGGTCTAAGGGACAAAGCTTGCCTGGCAGCTGTTCTCATGTGGAGGTGGGAGGGGATCCAGCATAAGTCTGAATATTTACGTGGCATTCAACATAAATAAGGTGAGCATTGCAAACACCTCACAGAGTATGGGTAACCCAAGACAAAAACTTACTAAACACCAATCACATCTTCAAGGTTTTTAGTTGAGCTGTGACACTATTTTGTGCACTCTATCCTAACTCACCAATCAGGTTATTGTTTCCAAGCATGTCATTTTATTTTTCAGAATCTTAACAATTAAGGTCATAGACAAATAAAAATTTAAGTCAGATTCTATAATACACAGTTTGTGTCACCATGAACTTATTAAAAGACATTTTTAAAATCAGGGCTTGAAGATGTTGTAGTTTGAATCTAGTAATCTCCTAGAAATCACGTAGTGTGATAAAAATAAATCAAAGCTAAATCGCTACATGACAAGTAGAATAATAATGTGAAACAATATGCAGGGAATATTAGCATGTACGTAACTGGCAATAATAACATATATGTATTTATTTACTTAGGTATACAAAGGCAAATTTGAGAAGAATGTGTAAGAAATTAATGAGTAATTAATTTCTAGTAATTAATTCTAGTAATTAAGGGACAGGAGATAACTGGGCCCTTGTACTCAGGGTTGAGGAGACACTTTACCATACTCAACTTTGTTCTCTTAGATCCTTTCACTGTGTGAAATGTGTGCGTGTGTGTCTGTGATTTATGAAGAACTTTGAAGTTCTCTAAATAAATAAATAAATAAATAAATAAAATGTAGCATCCAAAAGACAGTTGCAAACTGATGAGCCTGTGGAGCGGCTCTCCAATCCTGACCTGTGTTTTATCCGCAAGCTTGGTTATCTTGTTTCTTGCTAATAACTCCAATTCCTAAGGTTTGCTCCCTGGGTAAAAGGAGAGGTCAGGAAACTTCAGAACACACAACCCCCTGGTAATCTGCTTAGAGGCAGTTGGAACTGCTCAGTGATCCGTGAATGTCAAGGCAAACCTCTCTCCTCAAGCCAAATCTCTTTATCTCAGGTAAACTTTAGGTCGCTAAGAAATACCTGTGACCTTTGTCTTAAACTCCCGGTAGTTTCAGAGGCAGGCTTTCTTGTATATTTCTGATAACTTAAAGAATGAAGCAGTATTTCAAATCGCTTTCCCTGCGTGGAGCAGAGGC
Source organism: Alexandromys fortis (assembly GCF_014885135.2). Lineage (NCBI taxonomy): Eukaryota > Metazoa > Chordata > Mammalia > Rodentia > Cricetidae > Alexandromys > Alexandromys fortis. Next base: position 163,962 of record NW_026068100.1, read on the forward strand.
ACTGGGAGGAAGTGGTCCAGTGCTGTCTGCAGGGAGGTAAGAAACAGCCCTGAGTTCTCTGATTCCTGAGGAACTGCAGAGATTCCGCCTATTTCTGGGCTTCCAGACATTCCCAGCTCCCCTGTCCCGGCAGTCATTTTAAAGCCCATTTCTTATGTAACCTGATGCCTTCCTTTTCCCCAGGTGGCAAATGTCCTCTATCTAATATCTGGGAAGTGCTTATCACCGGAGTTATTGAATGTACGAGCTGACACAACAAACCGCCAATTTGTTATTTTGATGAAAATATTTTTGTATTTTCAGCAGATGGCTCAAAATGTTGCCTTTGTTATATAGGCTTTGTTTTGACAAAGACAAAAAATAAAGAGAGGGAGAGAACGCTCTGGATCATTTTCCTATGAAACTTAATCTAAAACCAAACAATCTGGCACGTGACTCCTGATTCCACTCGGACGCCATTTCCCTGGCAACCTCCACCTTCTCCCAGCTGTGGAGGTCAACACAATAGACTTGTCACAGGTTTGAAGTCGGGTAACCACTTTTAATTTGGAGAAATTATTCCCCGGGGAGAAAATAGGCTGGTCCTGTACTTCAAAGAAAAAAATTAGAAATCAAGACGCACACGGCCTCCTGAATTGTCCGACTCTCAGCGCTGCTGTGTGGCCTCACGAGCAGCTGTTCAAATAAGTGGTTGCCCAGAGGAAATGTATATTCAAATGGCTCTTGTCAGTCGCCTCTCCTTGCTTCACACCTAAAAAGCCAGATGCAAGCTCTTCCCAGTGAACAAATAGAGGCCTTCTGGTGGCTCATTATGGTAATTACTGGCCGTATATTACTGCCGTGTGAAAAGGCTTGTACGCAGGCCAGCCCAGGGGCATTTACAAGGGTTTTATTTGTGTTCAGCTATTAAGAATCCTCGAGTTATCAGATCAACTACTGCTCTTTGGGTTTTACAGCGAGCTGTTCCTAACTATCCATCCTTCATCGGCTACCTTTGTGATACTTTTAAACAGCATTTAAGGACCTAACCTGCTGTGTGAGAAAGTTACTTTAAGGTTTCCAAAGAGTTTCCAAGTCCTCACCCTTGTGATAGCCACGTTCTACATTCTACCAGAGTATTTCCCTGCAAATCCTCCCCCACTCCATCCCTCCGAGGCCTTCACCTTCCTTGTTCCTCAACAAGACTGCACGCCTACCTGATGGAAATGAATGTTGATACAACTGAACCTCATAGGTTTGCAGAATTCAGGCTGGACTCCCAAGTTACTCAAGGTCTGAACCTCAGACAAGATAGGGGATACCTTTACTTAACAGAAAAAAAAAGAAAAAGAAAAAGAAACTTTGTGTTTATTAAAACAAAGCACACAAATACATTTTGCACCAGAAGTGAATTTTGTTGTTGTTGTTGTTTTCATTTTAGAGACAGGGTTTCTCTGTAGCCTGTGTAATGGGTTAGATAAACCGGTGCAGTTCCCCGAGGGGCAGCCACAGGCCACAGGGGCTGCAGGTCCCAGGTGGTGCACATCAGGCCATTGCGGGTGGTGTAGGGCAGCAGCGGGTGGGAGGACCATGAGGGCAGCCGATCCCACCACCTGAGGCCTCTGTGGATCCCAGACAGGTGGAAGGCAGCGGGTCCCATGAGGAGCTGCAGTGGGTGACCCCAAGACAGCCCTTGCTGGTGAGAGACAAACAGATACATCATGCAGAGAAAGTTTGGGTATAGAGTTTACTTAGTGGGTTATGGAGGGGAGGAGAGGGGTGAAGGGGAGAAGGGGGAAGAAGAGAGGCAGGGGGGAGGAGACGGGGTGGGGGCAGAAGTTTCCTTTTCAGGAGAGAGAGAGAGAGAGAGAGAGAGAGAGAGAGAGAGAGAGAGAGAGAGAGGAGAGGGAAAAAGAGAGATGGCAGGCTGGAGGAGGTAAGATATTTACTTCCCTAGGCAGAAGGGGAGGGGTTGAGGGGTTGGGAGAGGGCGGGGTTTGTCTCTTAAAGGGACAGGGTTCCCAGGTAACAGACCACGCCAGCAGATCATAACATTCCCATCTCTTTCTTGTAATAAAAAGGCAGGAGGTTAGGCACAACATGTTAAAGGAATTCAGATGACGGATTCTCAAAACTGCTTCCTGCTTATTTGTGGGCATCGTCTTGCAGGGGGACCTGAGAAAGCTGGGTGCTGGTCACATCCTGAGGTAGTTGGTCCCTTTATGGTGAGAGACACATAGGCACTCCATGCAGATTCAGTGGGTTATAGAAGGGAAGGGGGAGAGAGGGAGGGGGGAGAGAGAAATAGAAAGAGAGGAAGAGGGAGAGAGGGGGGGTAAGAGGGGAGGGAGAGGGAGGGGGAGAGAAGAGGCGGCAGCTACCTCTTCTGAAGAGAGATGGGAGAGAGAGAGAGAGAGAGAGAGAGAGAGAGAGAGAGAGAGAGAGAGAGAGAGAGAGCCTGCTTAGACAGACGATCTGCTCCTGTAGACCAGGCTGGCCTCAAATTTACAGAAATCTGCCTGCCTCTGCCTTCCAAGTGCTGGGATTAAAGGTGTGCACCACCACCACCTGGCTCAGAAGTGAATTTTTAAAAGCTGATAAATCTTTACTCATCATAAGACCTAAGAAAGAATAACACGACTTTTTAAAGTTGATTCCTCAGATGGCAGGATGGCTGAGGGGGTGAAAACGCTTGAAGGGCAAGCCTGCCAACCAGAGTTGGATGCCCAGAACCCACACAGAAAAAGGAAGGAGAGAACCACTCACTTCCAAAGTTGTCCTATAGCCTCTACTCATTTGTAAAACTTTGCTTGTCAGTGTCTGAGAGACAGTCCTCACACATGGCATCCCTCTGTGCATCCCCCACCCCCAAGCCCCTACCCCAACCCCCACTCTTTGCAATACATTGATAAAGATGAGCTACTGGGCTCATTAAACATAGCTGTAAAAATGGTCTTCGAGATTCTCTATCTATCTATCTATCTATCTATCTATCTATGAAGATATTGGATTGTCATACTCCCAGAATCCCCTGATGTTGGGGACCAGCCTTGACAAAAATACCTCTTGCGTTGGAATTTAGAAATATAGTAAAGAATATGAAGACATGAAAATAATAAGGCAGAAAAACATAGAATAATATCAGGAGGAAGTTCCAGTGAATACTGAAATCATTAACATGACACAAGGAAATGAACAGAATGAAGGTCACAGGCTACAGCCATAGTTAAACATTCTGTTGCTAGGACAAACCGTGTTGTGCTCACACACTAGACCAAGACATTTCTGTAGGCAAACCACTCCAATGTTATCTCCTTAAAGGAACTGAACCCTTGGTTGGATCCTTAGACTTTTGTTTGGGGGTAGAAACGTCTCTGCTTCTCTATTCCTGAATTACAAGATCTGGCTATTAGCCACACCTGTGACAATAACCTTGAGAGAGCAGAACTCTCTGACCTGAATCTAGGTGGGAGCTTTGTTTGAGGTAGAAACACAATAACCTAGAAGGACTGGAAGAACTCTCTGACCTTGGTCAACCTGGAAATAGGCTCACAAGTTTGGGCTCCACACTCTGAGGATGAGCAGTGAGGACTACAGTGGGAAGGAAATCTTGGGAGATGAGAGAAGACAGGGAAAAGTTCTCAGATTTTCTCTTCCCTTGCCTGGTCTAAGACCCCATGAGCACGTGCACAAGCTACTCCTGAGCTGGGGGGAGGGGGGGGATCAGAGGTAGGCCCTCCTGCATATTGCCCCTGCTGGAGAGCTTTAGAATTGAGCCACATCCCAGCCTCATTCCCTTCCTCTGGCCTATTTCTAATTTCAGGCTTTAGATTACTGTTCTTATATGAATTGCCTCACATGCACACACAAAGATTATTTACTTAGCAAATACTTCTTGACAACATTGTCTTGTTGATTGTAATAGCAAAATTGAAACTAACCTAACTAATCAAAAGTGGGGTGTTCGACACCTTATTTCATATTCACAGAAGAGAAGAATGCAACATCTGTAAATGCCCTGCTGAAGTACACGTTGCTCTGAAAAGTGATTATAATGCTTTTTTAACATGGAAAGTACAAAGCAATTTAAGTGGCAAAAGTCCCGGTTCTGGCTGAAGAGAAACACATAGACATAAATATCTGTGTACCATCTTATTGACAGCAATTGTCTTTGAGCAGTTAAAATTATTTATATTGCTTATATAATTACTTTTTCTAATTACTTTTAATTTTGATAATAAAATATTTTAATGTCAAAAAATAAAATAGTACTGTGACAATGAGTTTCTTTAGACTTTCACAATAAAATTATAGCCTAAAATTTAGATGCTTATGTCAAAAACCCCATTGTCAACAGACAATTTTCAGGAATTTATTCCCCAGCTTGCTACAGTAACAGGAGGTAGCTCCATTTTCATGGGGTACTTTTATATTTTTTTTAAAAATTGCTTCAAGATCCCCAGTGGCAGTAGGCAGCAGAAATGCTGTAGATCCCAAATGGTGGTAGCGGGCCATGTGGTGGCAGACAACGGGCCCTGCGAGCAGCCAGTCCCAGGCAGAGACAGATGCTGGTCCCAGGCAGGGAGACACATGGTGGGCGGACAAAAGACAGAAACATGGATAGACACGACTTGCAGAGTGAGGTTGAATATTTATTCAGGGGGGAAGGGAGACGGGGGGGGGGGGGGAAAGAGAGAGAAGGAAAAAGAGACAGAAGGGGGAAGCAGAGAAGTGGGGAGAGAGGCAGAAGCGAAGCTGCCTCTCTGAGGAAGATGGAAAAGAGAGGGAGCTCAGGCCAGAAGCTGGAGATCAGCCTGCCTCAGCGGATGGGGGAGGGAGTGGGCGTGGCTTGTCTCTTAAAGAGACAGAAAACCATAACAGGTACAATCTGTGGCTTTCACCCGGAGCTTGGGTAACAGGCCGAAGTCCAGAAATTAGTTGTAGGTGACTGTAAGAAAAACTGTCTGTTCAAATAAATTTTCTAGAATGGATAAATATTCCAAGAATTTTCTGGAAAGAGTTAGGTTTAGGCCTTCACACTTGTAATTAGAAAAAGGCTGGGAGTGGAACATAGACACTCGATATAAATTTGAGTTTGAGTTGCCGTGTATATGTTTAAGGGCAGCGTCAACCAGTACTTAGAATATGAAGCTTAGAATGTATTAATTTACATAAACTTTCTTTCTACATACTATACTCTTCCTTTAGTTGAAAAAAAAAAACAAACAAACAAAAAAAGGAAGATCGGCAAGCCGCAAAGGTCACACTCCCAGAAAGCCTCAGTAGATCTGGGATGTGGGCAGCAATGGCTTTGAAGGAAGAGGGACTCTTGGCTGTGCAAGCCTCTTTACTGGCGTGGGAACTCCAGCAGAGCATGGGAGACCCTTCCCTATAGAAGCCAGCACGTTGGTGTGTGGAAAGCAATGGTGGGACCTGCTCTCGTCTGACGGCCCTTCTCTGAGAGTCCACCTTCACCAGCTGCCCTCCTGCCTCCTGAGTGGTCTAGCCCTCTCCAAACTCGTCCTCCAGCAGTTAATATAATCACGCTATGGAAAAACAAGGCTTTTTCTCTTAGAGGAGTTTGAAACCCTGTTAAGATAATGACTTGAGCCTCACTTAAAAACCTGCCACATTCAACCTTCTAAATCCCTGCTCTTCCAGAGTGCTGCCCCGAGTCCATGTGCATTGTCTCTGCAGTGCTAATGGTTTTCTGTGCTCTGTCTGCACACGTGACAGCCTGGTGTCATAGTGCTGCTGAAAAATGTGTTCTCGGTGCCCAGGAAGAGCCTGTACAAATATTCTCAATAAATAAATAACAGTTGTCATTTTCAGAATATGACAATCTCCAGCTGCCTGTGCTTAAAGTGAGCCACGCGTCACTTATCCTAATAGATGTGAATGCATGTGTTGTACATACCAGCGAGCCACCTAATTCTTATTCACTCCAGCCTCGGTCTCAGCTGGGGGCAAGTGCCTCTAACAGGGTTCGGCTGGATCAAATCACAAGCTGAAAAATCTTGGTCAATTATAGAAGCCTGAGGCTAAGGAGAGAGGTGTCTCTTCAAACCTCCGTACAGAACTACACACACACACACACACACACACACACACACACACACACACACACACACACTTCCCAGGCTCATTGACGAAGCCAGGCACCTCCCATCCGTGGAATTTCTGGGACTCTTTCTCCACTTTGTAATTGAATGTGACTCAGTTGTTCTGTGTCCCCAGAACACAAGCGGTGAGAAAGGCGTCTAATCCCGCTGACAGCGCCTCTTGTCAGCGCCTCTTTATTTCTCTCTGTAAAGGCTCAACATGTTTTGATTTACAATCCACACCAAGATAACTGCAGGTGCCCTCTCTAAAAGGCAAGGTTAACTCACCTGAGATGAGTTCTTTTATTGCAAACAAAAGCAATACACGAGCAGGAAATCCAATTAATACAGGTGGTTCCCTGAACCTCGGCAGATGCCTGCAGTCCTCAAAGAGGAGAGAACTCTTTCCCATTGCCTGGGGGTCCCTTTCACGCTTTTTCAGCTAGGGATTTGAATTAGAATAGGTTGAAGGAAGGAGGAAAAGCCTCCTGTGCAGGACCCCGTATAAGGAGCTGTAATAACTCCGGTTATTCAGGGGTAAAGAGTTGACCAAAACTGACCCTCACACTGGAATTCAGTGAACCGCCCACCAATGGAAGTTTCCGTCTTATACTGGCTGCATTTTAGAGCTGTATTCATGACAAAAACCTTTTTTTTTTCTTTTAGTGGATACAGTTAAGGCAAACTTAAAAACAAAAACAAAAATCTTGTCATAGGATTCTCATTGAGATACATAGTGCACATATTAGTTCAGGGCAAGTGTTTGATTCGGTCGGTGGAGACTGTTTAACCTCGCTTAAGAGTTCACTGAGCCCGCGATTTCGTTCTTTTTGAACGCAGCAAGTTAAGAAAGTAAAAGGCTTCTATCTTGAAGTGTAGGTGAATCTGTTGAGACTGTTTGCTGTTTGTGCTAAGAAATCACCAAAAAGAAAGTCAAGAAAAATAAATGCTGCAGCCTTACCAAACAGCCACATTTCGTGAATGCTGTGTAAAGAAAATTAAGATGAGAAGCCCTGAATCCCTGGGAAAAAAAAAAAAAAAAAAAGTATGGGGTGAGGGTTGTCGACTTTAGGACCCCATGAAGTTTTATTTTGTTTTGCTATCTTGACCTCCCCTCTGAGCACTTAACATGTTTTTCTTCACAACCTGGTTCGATCTGAGCAGACGTGTTAGGCCAGGTGCCACTTTTCAGCCTTGGTTTCTGTCCTGTCTTGACACTGCAAGATCCGGGCGCCTGCACCCCTGGTTCCCCTTCCCTCCAGAGCGCCCACACAAAGCTGCCTCCCCACAGATGCTGTGGCCTAGCCACATTTCCTCGGTGCCGGTGGCAAATTCACCTGCTCTGGAAATGACAAGATGACAAGACTGCATGCTCAATTTCACCCGCTCCTCTTTTTAAGTAATTGCCTTAGATCTTGCCAAATTGCATGCTAGTTTCTCAGGCACGCTAATTCAGAGGACAATGAAGGCGCTAAACCTTTATCAACGACTACAGAGCCCGATGGCTTGAAGCAGCGGCTTTGTTTCCAGAATTCTACTCCTTCATGACCCAATTACAAGCGGCCGGAGAACCCGGCGCTGTTGGATCCGAGCGCTCATTATCACCTTCAATATTGTCCAAATGGGAGCTGCTCTCCCCATGTTCTGATTTTTATGTGACAGACAAAGAGTGCTACTTTGTGGAATTTCTTATGATTCTTATGACTTACAAATATAAGAGCCACAAAGGAGTTAAGCATGCTCACCAGGTTTAGCAAATAAAAATTTGACATGCCTAGTTAAATCTAAATTTTAGATAAACAATGAATTATTTGTTAGTGTAAGTATGTCTCATGTAATATTTGAGACACAGTGATGCCAAAACTGCTTCTTTTTTTTTTTTATCTGAACCTCCAATTTAGTTGGGTTCCCTATATTTTATCTGGCAAGCCTGGAGCAGAGTGAGCCAACCCTGATCTCCATCACTACGCTTTTCTAAGAAACGTTTTATTGGGAAATTAAGGAAAGAGCTATGTTTTGATTTTTGTACTAGGAAAATATGAAAGGATTTGTTTAAATAATAGGTAAAACTAAGATATTATTGGCAAGAAACAGTAAGTTGAATGGGAGTTCCATGCCTTTTTACATTCTAGAAAAACATCAGGTTTTTTGTTTTTTGGTTTTTTGGGTTTTTTTTCCTGGGCATACAGATATGAAAACGCCATTGTTTTCTGCCTGAATTAGCATTTGTTATTTTTGCGCATGACCCCTAAAACACTTTCCATTACTCGAGTCATACGCAGTCACTCAAAACTGGTGAGGCTTTTGAGCACCAAATGGAGAAATGGGGTCTAATTAAAGCGAGCTCACTTCGAGGAAGAAAGGGCCTGCGCCTTAAACAGGACTGTCAGAGACAGTGTGTTAGTAATGAATAGCCTAGACCATTCCCTGAGTCCGAGAAAGCTACGCTAAAGACGATTTCTTCTCAGAGTCATAATTGTGAAACGCAAGAGTTCTCATATTTATTTCTGTGGTTCAACGGCATTAATGAAATGGTTACAAAGCAATGGAATGAGTTCTCGTAGAACCTCTTGTACTTACCTGTTATATTAGGAGCCAGTAGGAGATACGATGTAGATTATTAATATTTCAGTTTTCGGTATTCTAATGTTCAGCCTACGTGAGAATTGCTTCTCACGGAGAATTAATACAATGTTTCTTATTTTATAAATCACATTTTATTATCCTTCACATTGATTTTAGTAATTTTGCCTTTTTCTCCCTCACTCTTAAAATAGCATTTGGATTGATAAGAGAAGATTGGCTGGGCATATGACAGAAGGGACTTTTATTATCAAGCAGGAGTGGATCTGGGTTGGGCCACTGTTATTGTCATAATGGGCAGTCCACAAAGTAAAAGCTTTTTTTTTTTTTTTTTTTTTTTTTTTTGTCTTGATGAGAGGTGAGACACTCTCAAGTGTTCCTGTATTGGTATTGTTTGCCTGGGGGCTTCACCCCAGCTCCTGGCATAAGCCCCCTCCCTTGGGAAGCTGCCTTAGTCCAAACTCCACCTCTGAGAAAGCCCACCAAATAGTGACCAGGGAGGGTCAAGAAAGCCTGCCAAACGGTAACCTCTCCCCAGGGAAGATGGAGACTACTCCCACAGCTATTGGAACTGACCGCCAGAGAATGAACACTTGGTCTCCGTGTTTCACGTGTGCTCCCCTTTTCTCTCTTTCCCTCTCCATGTTTTCCTGGGGCCTCCTGGGAGTATTGTATTAAACATGGGCATCTTTAATTCGGTCTGATTCGGTCTGATTGGAATTATTTGTGTCAGCAGAGAGGTTCGTCTAAGACAAAATACCTAACAGGTACTCTAAGAGAAAGTATGTATATTAACATACAATCCACTTTAGTAAACATGACAAAGTTTAAGTCCCAAGTCTACTAACTAAATTTTTCTTAACATTCATGTTATTCGCTTGCCTTAAATGGTTTGTGTTATTTATTAAATATTTATTGAGTATCTGTGGGAAGAAGCCAAATTTACTGTGAAAATTTCCAATATCGTTCATCGTCATCATTTATGCCCTGGCGATGCTGAGCGTGCATGGGCAGCCCGTGTGTAGCGGTTTCCAGTTGTTCCTCTTCTGGGCAGTCTGTCATTGTCACACCCAAGGTCCCACAGTCTTCCTCTACGCTGTCTCTCCAGCATTTTGGGGGCCTTCCTCTTCACCTTGTCCCATGCACTCCTGCAAGCAGTGCTATCTTTGGGTATCTGCCGTCATCCATTCTTATAACATAGCTGAAGTATACTGTCCAGCACCCTGGTACTCTCAATATTAATAAAATGACAGTTAAGTTTCTTTAGAAGATTTCAGAATGACTACTTTTCTGGTAGAAAAAAGAAAATCTTAGTTGGTCCCGACAATGTTTTTTTTTTAAAAAAAAAAATCAAAATCAAAATAAATGAATCTAAGGCATACTGTGAGAACAGATCTACTATTGGGCAACATGCCAACCAGGAGCAGGCTGCACACTTGGTGTCTACTGAGGCTTTGAAGTCAAAGCTGCTCTTGCCAAAGTGGGCAGTGAGGGAGAACTACTCTCTGCGAGGAAGAAAGGAGAGAACAAATAAAGAAAAGAAAGCTCAAGGATGACAATGGGAAGAGGGGTTGATCGTGAACCAGAAGGGGCAACGGGCAGATCCAAAAAACAAAAAGAACAAATGCATCACAATGAGACCGAACAATGCAAATTATCACTTTTCCATGTCAGAAATTAGTGCCCAGAGTGTGAAAGGTGCAGTGAAAAAAGTCCCCAGGGTGGGATACGCTTGAGAAATGTATATGTGCCTCCACCTTGGAGATTGCTACAGGAAACCAAGCGGTAGATATTAAATACATCATGATTAAAATGGATTTCTGCACACTTCATTTGACCACGGGATGGGTTTATTTATTTGTTTATTTAGTTACTATTTATAGGTCCTTTGGAAACATTCTTCTGCAGCAGGCTTTCTTTTGGGCCACCAGCAACTCCCAAACCACGACACAGAAACTTATTGTTAATTATGAGTGCTCGGTCTTATGTTATGCTCATTTCTAGCTAGTTCTTATCACTTAATTTTACTTGTTTCTCTTCATATATGTTTTTGCCTTGGGGCTTTTTCTCTTTCTTTCACTCTGTATGTCCTACTCCGTGTCTGGCTAGCTAGTGGCTGCCTGCCTGGCTGGCCCCAGAAGTCTCCCTCTCTTTCTCCCTCATTCTTTCCTCTCTCAAGCCTAGATTTCTCCTCCTTCTTATTCTCTCTGCCTGCCAGGCATGCCTACCCCTTTACTGCCTAGCTATTGGCCATTCAGCTTTTTGTTAGACCAATCAGGTGCCGTATGTAGGCAAGGCAACACGTCTTTACACCGTCAAACAAATGCAGCCTAAACAAATGTAACACATCTTTACATAGTCAAAGTAATATTCCACAACATTCCTTATCATATGTGGAGATGGAGAAATGAACTCTAGTGTTCCATCACTTGAAACCCTGGGTCTGGAACAAGGAATACCTTAATGGCACCAAAAGGCGTTACTTTTATTGTCTTATGATGTCCTTGGTAATGGGCAGAGTAACAAAGGTGTTGTAAGTAGGAGCTTAGAGTTGGGACTTCTTGGTTTCAATTTCCAGGTCTTCTGTCAGCCTAGACAAGGTCCTTGACTTTTTTTTGCGAGCATTTCCTCCTCTGTCAAGGGAGGGGAAATAGTGATAGCGTGACCCGTTTTCTATATTAAGGGGAATGTTCTCAACAACATTTCAGTGAGATATTCTCTGTAAAATACATGACCAGTGCCCAGCACTTGTGAAAAACAAATCTTAACCAAGGTGTTTTTTAATTTTTTAAATCTCATCTGTGAATTTTCCAAGTTGAGTTTCTGTCTGGCTATTCAAATATTTTGAAGGGGGAGGAGAACAGAGATGAAATGAATGCCCAGCTTCCAAAGACGACAATCCAGTGCCTCCATCTGTGCTGGAATGTGTGAAAGTGTGATCCCGCCAGCCCCATGCTGCTTGAGAGGATTCGGTGAGATTACGCGTGCAAAGGGCTTAGTGGCTTGATAGGCAGCAGGTATTACTATTTAATTGTGGTAGGAACGGACTGACAGGTAATACTAGTGTGAGCTGGGTTCCTTATCCCCTCAACTTGCCCCTTTCAACCGTTTTCAATACCTGCTTTGCCGAGACCCAAACAGGCTCTAGAGGTGTTGTATCTGTGCGCTCAGCCAGAAAAGTCCCTGCCACGGGCAGCTGGCATTGTGAAGGAACGGAGAGCTCCGGTAGAGGTGCTGAGCCTCAGAATGCAGGCGAGAGCCAAGCTTGCACCACACGACAGATGTGTTTATAACTACAGATCGACATGACGATGAGGAGAGACTGCAGAGACATCCTGAGGACCCTCCACCACAGTCTGTCCTCACGTGTGTCTTAGTTTTTGGTTTTGTCTTTTATTTTTTGTTTGTTTGGGTTTTTTGTTGGTTTCACAGATTTTTTCCCTATTATTTACATTGTAGGACCAACCAAGATTTTCTTTTTCCCTCTAAATAACTAAACTGAGAGAGAGTCCCTCGTTTGCTGTATCTTAAGTGACTGTGGTTTGGGGAGAAAAGCAGGACATCAGGACTGGATAGAGAGGACAGAGTTCAAGGCTGTTGGTCACTTTTCAGTTTCATCTCCACAATCAAGGTGCGAAACGGAAGGCTGCTCTGCCTGATCCCAACTTCCGGGCTGTCTTTTGTTATTACTGTTGTTATTGAAAGAGATTGTATGACTACAAATATTACTTTTTTATTGACTATCTTTCAACTTCTCCATGCACCCCCTAGGTAGACAGGAATAGAAAAGCAGTTTCTGAAGGGTTTGGATTCCGGAATGTAGATTTTATAGACAGTAAATGTATCTCCTCCGGATGCAGTGTGCTTCCCTTCCCTCTTTGTAACTCTGCTGGTCGTGAGGAAAGAATTTAGGGAGTAACTCTCCATCCTCATCAGCTCTAGGCCCTCATTCCTAACTAGTGGAAATGCCTGCCCTGAAGAAAGGAGCAAACGCTGAAGTACACCCCCTTTGGGGAGCCGTAAACAAGCTGCTGGTGGTTACGGGGTAACATGAACAAATTGCTTCTGCTGGAAAATTCATAATTAATATGAAAGTCAGAGCTGTATTTAAATGGTGGTGATGACTGGCTCCACTACATTAGAAATGATTTCAAGATGCCACCATAATGACTTGTTTAAAAAAAAATAAAGAAAAGGATACTTTGGAATTTCATCATGCTAGTTAGGGAAGCTTAATTCAATAATGATATGACTGAGTATTATACCATATTCTTGCCTTATTCTCTAGTCCTTAGTTTAAATACATCAAGATTTAAAAGACCGACCCTAATATATTTGGGTATGGCTCTGGTTCCTATTGTTATTAAAGAATTAAAACCTTCATATTTCAAGAAATTGAACTTACTGGATTTCTACTTGATGAAAATTATTATAACAAATACCTTTTTATCTACACAATGAGTTAGTTTTAGCAAGTGATAAACAAAATGTTATTGAAATTGGGAGACTAGGTGATAATTCTGCTCATGAGGTACATCAGCAAGGAGACTAACTGTACTATCTACCTAGCATAGTTACCTGCATCAGCAAAGAGACTAGCTGCACTATCTACCAAGCATAGTTACCTACATCAGCAAAGAGACTAGCTGTACTATCTACCTAGCATAGTTACCTACATCACCAAAGAGACTAGCTGTACTATCTACCTAGCATAGTTACCTACATCAGCAAAGAGACTAACTGTATTATCTACCTAGCATAGTTACCTACATCAGCAAAGAGACTAGCTGCACTATCTACCTAGCATAGCTATCTACATCAGCAAAGAGACTAGCTGCATTATCTACCTAGCATTAGTTAGCTGTACTATCTACCTAGCATTAGTTAGCTGTACTATCTACCCAGCATTAGTTAGCATCATTTTGCCGATTGTATCTAGAAACAGACCCTATCCCAAAGTGCTTTCATTGGACAAAGCCTGTTTTTAATGCTGCCCCTAGGACTGTGAATACAGAGATTCCCCGGAGGCAGCTGCTCTCACAACACTTTCTCACACATCCTTGTTCTTCACTGGGGATCTTCTCTATTCCCTTTGCCTGAAGTTCTTCTAGAAATTTCATTTAAAAAAAGCACTTTTTAAACAAATTATTATGCATACAGTCTTTTGTGTGCACACCAGAAAAAGGTCACCAAATCTCATTACAGATGGTTGTGAACCACCATGTAGGTGCTGAGAATTGAACCCAGGACCTCTAGAAGAACAGCCAATACTCTTAACCCCTGAGCCATCTCTACAGCCCCTAGAAATCTTTTTAGAAAATAGGTCCTTTAAGCTTTTTAGCAGTATGCTGAGTTTGTCTTAGAAGATGTTTCAGTGGATATACAAGTCAAGGTTGACAGTAACTTTCTTTTAGCATTTGAAGATCTCTCTCTCTCTCTCTCTCTCTCTCTCTCTCTCTCTCTCTCTCTCTTTCTCTGAAGGCATAAGTCACAAAACAATCCCACACCAGTTTGGAATTATGATTAATAAAAAGGTTATTTATTTAAAGGGAAAAACTTACAGATCACTGTCCTAGACAACAGCCCTCTGCACAACCAGGAAGAGTCTGGTAGCCGGAAGCAGAATCTGAAGCAGGAGAGAGAGAGCACACATGGCTATCACTGCTTTTCAAGCCAAAGAGACCACACCCAAGTAGGTTGGTATCTTAAAGACTATTGGCTGAAGGAAAGGAAGGAGCTCCCGCAGCATCTCTCTCTCTCTCTCTCTCTCTCTCTCTCTCTCTCTCTCTCTCTCTCTCTCTCTCTCTCTCTCGTGTGTATATGTTTTGCTTTCTCCTCTTTTCATAACATCTTTCATAACCAAATCATAGACTTGGCGATCTAAATCCTTACTATTAATCTAGTGTTGTGGAATGTTAGTAGAAGATGTATTGCATTTGTTTATACAGCAGAATATTTGTTTAATGCTGCAGAGATGTGTTGCATTGTCCTATGTTGCATTTGTTTAACTCTGTGAAGCTCTGTTCTTTGCCTGCCTAGAATACCTGATTGGTCTAATAAAGAACTGAATGGCCAATATCCAGGAAGAACAGAGGGGTGGGCAGGGCTGCCTGGCATAGAAAGAAAACGAGAGAGAATCAATAAAGGAACAAAAGGAGGAGAAGAGGACTTCAGGAGCCAGCCACCCAGCTACACAGCAAGCTACAGAGTAAGAAGTAAAGAAAGGTAGAAAGGTATACAGACTAGAGACAGATAAAAGTCCAGAGACAAAAGGTAGTCAGGATAGTTTAAGTTAATAAAAGCTGACTAGAAACAAGGCAAGCTAAGACCAGGCATTCATAAGTAGAATAAAACTTTGTGTGATTTATTTGAGAACTGGGTGGTGGACCCCAAGGTGTAAAGACAATGAGTTAAAAAAAAAAAACAACCTATAATTCAGTTAGGACTTTATTTTTTCTTTATCTGCTTGAGTTTTTTATATTTATCATGAATATAAGACTTTGTTCCCATTGTTTCTATAAAGCATCTGCTCCAGTAGAATGGTGAGTAGCACATTCCATCTAGTCTATCATCTCCACCCCAGAAACTTGATTAGACTTTGATTAAGACTCCCCTCTCTTCCTTCTTTACTCTGTCTAATCATAGTATCAGTCCATTAAGTCTCTAAGGTTCTTTCCTTTTTTTCGTTTATTTTGCCTGGTCTTTGTTACAGTCTTTAATGTTTAATGGGATTCTGCTTATTGTGCTTATTATTGTTGCATACATATATGTGTGTGCACATGTGCGTATGTGTATGTACAAATATATAAATCCAACCTGATAAGTCCAATTGTGTGTGTGTGTGTGTGTGTGTGTGTGTGTGTGTGTGGAGGGGTTTCAAGATAAGGTTTTTCTCTCCTTGGCTATCCCGGAGCTCACTTGGTAGACCAGGTTGGCCTCGAACTCAGAGATCCACCTGCCTCTGCCTTCCCAGTGTTGGGATTAAGGGTGTGTGACATGCTGTTTCTTTATGTATGGTTTCATGGCTGACCATTCTACACTGGACAGCAGTAAAGGGACTTGTCACTGGGAGAGGCTAGTTCTTTCTCTCTCAGCAATCACTAGCCGCCTGTGCTTCTTTGTCTAGAGTTGGGACTTGGGAGTGCTCCTCCTTCCACATTGATATGCTCATTGACACTACCATTGTTCCATTGTTTCTTTGTACGACCTTTCTAGGAGAGATTGTTTCCCAAGCAGCTTTCCTGGTATTCTGTTTCTCCCAATCTTTCTGCCCTTTTCCCTCCAGGTTCCCTGAGCCATAGGTGCAGGAGCTGTGGTGTAGCTGTATCCATTGGTGCTGGGTTCCCCATTATCTATTGATGTCTGTATTGTGTCCAGCTGCAGTTTTCTGTGAGGGTCTCCATCTGCTGGAAAGAGAGGCATCTTTGATGAGGGGTGGTAGCTACTGCTTACCTGAGGATACAGGAATAAGATTTAGAATATAGTAAGGAATTACGTTGCTCTAGCAAAGTGGGAGTAGTAGATTCCTGGATCTCACTAGCCTGGAGAAGCTGGCTAATTTCCAGTACCAGCCATGAATTCCCTCCTGCTGAGTGGGTCTTAAGTCCCATTAGACAGTTGTTTGGTGCCACTGACATGTGAGTGCCAGTTATTGTACCATTGCCATTGCCATGGTGTTGGATGTAAGTGAGACAGAGTCATCGCTTTCCTCCCTCGGCAGCCTGCAGTACCTGAAGCCTCTGGGACCTGGAGGCTAGACTGAAGGAAAGAGGCTTTCAGGTCAGGTCCTGCTCAAATTGTCTGAGTATTGTGTGTTAAGTGTGAATTATCTTCAGCAGCAATAGGGGCCTACCCTCAACCCCTGAAAGAAAATCAAGGGCTGATGTGGGAGTGTCATATATCAATCTGTTGATTTCATTGGTTAATTAAATAAAGAAACTGCTTGCCCTAATAGGTTAAAACATAGGTGGGAGGAGTAAACAGGAGGAAGATGGGAGGAGTAAACAGAATGGAATGCTGGGAGGAAGAGGAAGTGAGCTCAGACCCAACAGCTCTGCTCTCTGGAGCAGAGACGCCATGCTCAGCTCTCCCGGGTAGACACGATAGCTCTGCGCTCTGAGGCAGACACATGAAGCTCAGACCCAGGATGGACGTAGGCTAGAATCTTCCCGGTAAGCGCACCTTGGGGTGCTTACACACATTATTAGAAATGGGCTAAATTAATATGTGAGAATTAGCCTAGAAGAGGCTAGATAGAAATGGGCCAAGCAGTCTTTAAATGAATACAGTTTGTGTGTTGTTATTTCGGGCATAAGCTAGCAGGCGGCTGAGGTGCTGGGGACGCAGCCCTGCCGCTCGTATTTCAACAAAGGGCTACAAGATCTACATTTTGGGGCCAGGCGGATCTCTGTGAGTTTGAAGTCAGCCTGGTTCAGAATGAGTTCAAGACAAAAAAAAATCCTGTCTTGAAAACCATAAAACAAAACAACAGAAGAAAGAAAGAAAGAAAGAAAGAAAGAAAGAAAGAAAGAAAGAAAGAAAGAAAAGCAGGAAAGACTTTAAGAGCCAGAGAGGATAGAGGATATTAAGAAAACAAGGCCTTTCAGTAAACATGAGCAAAGCTCATATGAACTAGCTGAGACTAAGGCAACACGCTCAGGGCCTGCATGGGTCTGCACCAGGTTCTCAGCATAAGGTTTATGGCTTCTAGTTTAGTGTTTGAATGTGATCCCGAGTGTGCAAGCTGAGTGGGTCTCTGATTCGTGTGCCTTGTCTTGTGCTCTTTTCCTTCTGTTGGCTTGTCCTATCCAACTCCAAGATGTTAGTTTTTGTTTTATCTTATTATATTTTATTTTGTTATATGATTTTTAAAAAAGAAACGAATGAATGAATTGATGAATGAAAACCAAGTCACTAAGGTAAAGGTTAACTACTGAGCTGTTGTTTCTACCAACTGGGAGAGAGAAAATCAGTTTTCTCTAATTCTCCAATGGAGTGCCACAGGGCAGGCCTCAGGTTCAGGAGTAGTGGACCAATGAACTCCACAGTTTCTGTGTGTGTGTGTGTGTGTGTATGTACATGTGTATGTGTGTGTACATACTTAAATGTATTGTGTGTAATTTTAGGTAAACATAAAATATGATTGCCTGAGGTGCTGTCAAGCAGATTTGGCTTCATTTGTACCCCTTTCCTCCTTTTCCTCCATTATTCCTTCCTCTGAAGTTGGAGCCCCTCACCATTCTTCCATCTTCCACTTCATAGCATCTGGATCCTGCTATGACGCACTCAGGCCTCCTCCATATGTGGCCCTCTTATACTTTACTGGTTACTGCATGCTGCAAACTCACATCTGAAGATTTGGAGCTGGAAATTGTAGATAGGACAGAACATGGGGAATTTGGCTTTCTGGGTCTGGGTTGCCTCACTCAATATAATCTTTTCTAGGTTCATCCATTTACCTGCAAATTCCAATATTTCATTTTTTCTTTACAGCTAAATAGTATTCCATTAAGCATATGTAAGGTATATTCATTATCCATTCGTCTGTTGAAGGATAGTTAAGTCATTTCCATTTCCTGGCTGTTATGACTAGAAAGTTACACACATTGGTAAGCAAGGATCCATAGTGTAGCATGTCCAATGTTTTGGTTACAGACCAAGAAGTGGTATATGTGGATCATATGGTAGATTCATTTTTAATTTTTTGAGAATTTTCCATACTAATTTCCAGAGTGACTACAACAACTTGTATTCCCCCAGCCAACATTATCCTAAATGAAGAAAAACTCAAAATATCTCATTAAAATCAGGAAGGAGCCAGGGCCGCCCACTCTCTCCACTTCTTTTTAAAATGACGCTAGGAGCACAGCTATTAAATGGCTTGTACTTGGTTCTTGATGGGAAGGTTGAAAAAAATCTGTTTTTTTGTTTTGTTTTGTTTTTCGAGACAGGGTTTCTCTGTGGCTTTTTTTGGTTCCTGTCCTGGAACTAGCTCTTGTAGACCAGGCTGGTCTCGAACTCACAGGGATCCGCCTGCCTCTGCCTCCCGAGTGCTGGGATTAAAGGTGTGCGCCACCACCGCCTGGCTAAGGTTGAATAAATCTTAAGTGGGTTTGAGATGGGCTTCAAATAATGAAATGGTCTTGAAAATTCTTCACTAAGAATTTAATTTCAACGGCTCTATGTGAGCAGTGCTCAGAGGTGGTGGATAGAATGTAAGATGAAAAGATACCCATTTAAGAAAAGAGCATGCACAGAAATTAACTATAATAGCCAGGCAGTACACTCTAGTGCACCAAGTATCAATGCAAGAACAGAATTAGTGCCAGAATGGAAGGAGAACCGTGAGATGGTATGGGCTCCCTATGGGAAGACTCGCAGACTGAATCATATGGATGCTATGATATCAAAGTCGAACACACAGCAAAAAAGCATGAGATAATATTATAAAGGCATTATAGAATGACAAATGACATAATTCACAGGGAAGTACAATAGTTATGAAAGTCATACACCAGATAACATAGCATGAAAATTCCTAAGGGATCACTGTGGGTGTGGCTCAGTAGGTAAAGTGCTCACTGGCCAAGCATGATGGCCCCAGTTCAGATTGGCAACGTGTCTGTGAAAGCTGGCTTGGTGGTGTGTACTTGAAACCCCAACTGGTGGGGATAAGAAGAGATATGCAGGTTCTGGGGGCTTGATGTGTAGCCAACGTAGCAAGTTCCAAGTTCAGTGAGAGACTCCTGTCTCCAAAAATAAGAAAGGAAGACATGCGGTGTCAACATCTGGCCTGCACACACACACACACACACACACGCACGCACACACAGGCACATGTGCACACAAACACATGCACACGTGCACACATGCACGTGCACACGCGTGCACATGTGCACACATGCATGCACACATGCACACACACATGCACGTGCGTGCGCGCGCACACACACACAGAGCTAAGGGAAAGCTTTAACATATTGGGACTGCTGATGTAGCTCAGGAGTTGAGAGTTTATCTTCTGTGAAGTCCCTGGGTTCAGTGACCACCATTGCACATTCTCCCTGGAGTAAGCTATCTTACGATGTGGAGAGAGATGATGCCCTATGCAGGGCAATAAGGGCCCAAGGGAAGCATGGACACTCTTACTGCATGCTATATTGTATGTTTAAATCTTTAAATCATATTTGTGCCACTTTGAACAAAAATTGCAAAGTGTATATTTAGACCACAAATTTAAACACAGTAATGTCATGTGAATAAATAACAGATGTTTCTGTAAATTCCGGAATATGATTTGAACAATCTGTCCGAGTATATATTATTGACAGTAACTTGCTCTGTTGTCTCCACCCTGGTCAATGAATCCAACATGAGGAGGACACTCTCTTTTCAGTAAAGGCTATGTGAAAATCTGTTGAAAAGTTGCTAGGTTTTCTTCCTTTTTTTGTGTGAGCTTGAGTTGATAATCTCATCCTTTTTAGGCAAGCATTTAATCCCTGAGTTACATCCCTAATCCTTTTTATTTTGCTTTAATTTCATTTATATGAATAAGAAGCAGCCTGTGACTCACACTTTTATTTTAACGAGCATCACTAAATAGATCTAGGGCTATTTAAGTTTACAACAACTTTCACTTTAGTAAAACTAGCCCGGAGCGAATAAGCATGACCATTGCTCAGGCTTTAGACTATGAAACTTCAAAACACAGGTAGAAAGTAATCTATGTATATGTGTATATATTCCACATAATGTGTAACAAATATAACATACATGAAATATATATATATTATATATACAACATATTTCTAATCACCTACAGTGAGCTCAAAGATGAACTCAAGAAGTTCATTGCTGGAAGCTTGTGGGGCCCCTCTGTAAAACTGAACCAGAAAAATTCGCTCTTTCCTACACTCTTCATCCTTCTGCTCTCTTCAAATCACAGAATCCACTTACTAAAATTGGTACCTCACAGTGCACCGACCTTTAGACTATAATGGCTTCCAGGGGCCATCACTGCTTACAGGACAAACATCTTCCAATCTTTCAACCTACAAGGAAAGGTTACCAAGTTTTAAGGCGTGAATCCTCCCTCTGCAGTGGAAAATTCACGTTTCCGCCCAAGCCCAAAGCATTTGCCCACTTTGGGGCCTTTTAGTACGTGACATGATATTCTTGAAAATCAAATTTATCTCTGAGTAGAAAGGGGGATGTTTAAAAATGTTTACTATTCCAGGATCATGGCTTGTCTGTAGTCATGGCCTGCTTTTGAACCATTGTCAAGGGAGAGAGGATTGGTTTTTGTTTGATTTAAAAATACACATCAAAACTTACAATAATTGTCTAAGGATTGCGATTACCTTTGATCTTTCTATTTCTGCATTTTCCAATATTCAAATAAATGAATGCATTAATTATACTTAAAAGTTCAAGTCAGACTTGGTTTCACAATTGGAAAACGTAAGTGAACAGGACGATGTAGACACTTGTCCTGCCATCATTTTCTGTGGAATCTGAGTAAGTTCACCCTTTTCAATTACATTGAAAACCTCCCAACAGCAGCAGCACCCAAAATAAGTCCAGGTGAAACAGCAGCTCCATTCCACAAAGACCTCAAGAACTGATGAGCCTTGCCCTGCCTGATTCTTCTAGAGAAGACACCATGTCTAGATCACTTTTGTCAGCAGAGGTTGACATGCCCATTCCAGCCAGCAGCATTAGGAAAGAAAAGAAACTAAGTTGTGTATTATTCTTTTTCTTTTCTTCTCTTTTCTTTTCTTTTCTTTTCTTTTCTTTTCGTTTTGTTTCGTTTCTCTTCTCTTCTCACTCCCTCCTTTTTTTTTCTCTTTCCCCTCCCTCCCTCCCTCCCTCCATCCCCCCTCTCTTTCTTTTTTTCTTAATTTTCTTTTTTGAGACAAAGTTGGTGGCTGGCTGACCAGCTGGCAGGGAGTGGTGATGAACCTGAAATTCCCAGTTTCATGTGGTGCTGGTAATGGAACTCAAGCCTTGTGTATGCTGGTTGAGCACTGTTGACCTAAATCCCAGCTCGCTTCTGATGAGTATTTCAAAGTTAAATATGCCAGTTCCACTTCCTTCTGAATGCCCAGGACAGTCTCATGGCCAAGCATCCTCTATCAAGGAATGCTGGGGAAAGGAATGTGTTTGGATGACCCAACCAGCTGAAAACTGGCCTAACTTCCTGCTTCTTCATCTCATTGTTCCTTCCATAGACGCACATTCTCTAATCACTAACAGAAGATGCATTTTGAAATCTTTGTTCTCTCTTCATTTGTAAAGTCACAGGTAAAAATAGGTTTTAAGACAAAATCTTAACGATAATGAAGACATTTGTAGAATCATATGAACCACCACGGTTGACTAAAATGATATAAAAAACAGTAGATAATGTCTGAACTCATCACTGGCAACAACTTTTATTTAGTCAAGAAAAGAATTGACCCTAATATGTAATTTTACCAAATTCTCTGGTTTTAAAATCATCTCTTTTTATACCAAGTGTCACAGAGAATAGAGAGCAGTCAGTCTGCACTCATGGGAACTATGACAGAGCCTAAGGAAGAACAGGC
Source organism: Alexandromys fortis (assembly GCF_014885135.2). Taxonomy (NCBI): domain Eukaryota; kingdom Metazoa; phylum Chordata; class Mammalia; order Rodentia; family Cricetidae; genus Alexandromys; species Alexandromys fortis. Next base: position 186,211 of record NW_026068100.1, read on the forward strand.
AGGATGGGACCAGAGCCAAAGGCAGTCACAAATCTACCTAGTGCTTATGAAATGTTAGGGGTAAAATGTGGATTTTAGCTGGCTTTATACTGAATTCTTAAGTTTACCTGGGTGGATTTCTGTTTATTTATAAAAATTCAGGGGCTGACATACTAGACTTTGGTTTTAAATGTCTCCTGTTGCATTTTCTCTCTCTGATCTTTTGTAAAATATGCCTGTTCAGCTGGCAGTGGTGATGCAGGACTTTTTTTGTTTGTTTGTTTGTTTTTTTGAGACAGGGTTTCTCTGTGGCTTTGGAGCCTGTCCTGGCACTAGCTCTGTAGACCAGGCTGGTCTCGAACTCACAGAGATCCGCCTGCCTCTACCTCCCGAGTGGTGATACAGGACTTTAATCCCAGCACTGGAGAAGCAGATGCAGACAAATATCTGCGTTTGAGGCCAGCCTGGTCCAGAACACGGCTCTGTAGAGAAACTCTGTCTTGAAAAACACAAACAAACAAACAAACAAAAGATGC
>NW_026068100.1:188816-207634 GCF_014885135.2 Alexandromys fortis
CATTCTTTGGCACATGCCCAAGGGACTGGGTAGTCTATTCTATGGATATTTGCTCAGCCATGTTCATTATCACTCTGTTTATAACGACTAGACATGGAAACAAACTAAATGTCTTTCTATTGATGAATGGCTAATGAAAACGTGGTTGATATAAACAATGGGATTCTATCCAGCTGTAAAACAATGCAATCATTAAAGTTGCCGGTAATGGATGGAACTAGGACATATTATACTGAGTGAGGTGGCCCAGTTCTAGACAAACAAAGACTGCAGGTTCCCTCTTAGTTGTTGTTCCTAGCTCCAAATCTTCAGATGAGAGGATGGAGCCTGGAGTAACTGCAGGAACCAGGACAGTAAAGTAGGACCATGGCGTGTTGGGTGGTGGGAAGAAAGTGCTGTAGAGAAGCAGACAGCCAAACATGGGTGCTCTGAAGAGGGAAGTGCAGAAAATGTGTGTGTGTGTGACTCTGTCTGCTGTGGGGGAAGGAGAGAAACACTGGGGGGAGAGGGATGGAGGAGGAAGAAGAATACTAATGGGGGCTGAAAAGCAATAAGGAAAAGTATTTTATGTTTCCTTAAAATACATACAAAAGTACATATGTATACATATGTAAGTAATTTAAAGGAAGTTTTGCCATTTGGTGGGGTGATGATGCTTCCCCCAGTGTAAATCACAAAATGGGGGACAAAAATCTGTGCAAACTAGAAGGCTAGGACCTCTGCTGAGATAGTGTCTTCTATGTATGATAGGAAAGCTGTACCCATGGACCCTGAACAATACTGTTGCATGAACAAGAACAGTATAATGACAGCATCAGTTGACATGCCAATGTGGAGAGAAATTCCACATGGTTGCACTCCTACATGAAGAGGTACAAGTGATCAATACCTGCTGAGAGAGAGAGAGAGAGAGAGAGAGAGAGAGAGAAAGAAGAAGAAGAAGAAGAAGAAGAAGAAGAAGAAGAAGAAGAAGAAGAAGAAGAAGAAGAAAAGGAAAGAAGGAAGAAAGGAAGGATAAATGAATAATTCTACAAATCCATGTTAACAAATTCTGAATTAGAGAACTCCCCTGAGGCTGGGTGCCTGGCAGCTATGGCAGCAGGGCCGTCAGGCTGTTTGTTCATATCTCAGTGAAACAGGAGCAGAGACAAGATTGGAAGCTAAGCTGGGACCCACTTTCTGCAGCCAGACCACACCTCTTAAAGGTTCCACAACCTCCCCAAACGTTTCCACCACCTGGGAGACTGAGTTCAAACACTTGAGTATATTGGAGGCCGTTTCACCTCTGCGCCATAAGAGGCTGATCCATAGTTTTGTCATCTCAGAAGCTACACATAAAAGTATCTCAAGATATACAGACCTCCACAGAGCTGCCTTCCTTCATCCTCTGCGTCCTGGGCTCCTCTCTGCCGATAGCACATCTATGCAGACCTCCACAAGGCTGTCTTCTTTCACCCAGAGACAGTGAGCCCTGCGTCCTGGGCTCCGCTCACATCTTTAGTACTTCTCATTATACTCCCTGCAGATAAATACAGTGATGCTTAGTTACTTAAATGGTTGGTTTCAAAGCTACTGATAAGTCCAACACTTACTGTGAAACAGTTGTTCAAGTTCTGAGGCAATAGAAGTTTTACTTAGAGCAACTCAAACTCAGAGAAAGGGTAACTGGGATCAACTCATGATGGAGTTGCAGCCACAGCAATGCAGGAGGAAACAGCAGAAGGGAGAAGCCATTGAAAGGTGCTGGGGGCTCTGATTCTTTGTGAGGGGATGGGAGGATCAAAAAAGGAAGACTAAGTACCTGTATTTTTTGGATGCTTCATGTCTTTCCTGTTGTGGTGCAAAAAAAAAAAAAAGGACAACTGCAAAGAGAAAGGGTTTACTTCAGCTCACAGTAGCAGTGGGAGCTTGAAACAGTGGGTCACATCACATTCAAAAATCAGAAACCAAAAGGGATAAGCACATGCTATTCTCTGTTTATCCTCTCCACTTGCACAGTTTAGGACCATCTTTTCTCTGCCTTGGGATAGTCCTGTCCACAGTTAGGATGGATTTTCCCACATCAATAACAATTTACTCAAGCTGATAGTGAACACTGCCATCATGCCCTGTAATGTCACTGGTGGGACAGGACGCCACTGGGTAAGGAAGAAGCCTGGAGCAAGTGCTTCCAGCATCCTTTCCAGGGGCCACGATAGAGATCCAGGGGGTAGAGAGGCGTCGCCAGTCCTCTTCACACTGCTTCAATCTTGGAAGCTTGTGGGTTTCTTTTGAAGGGTAAATGCTTTTATATAAAAGCACTATAAGATTGTTCTAGTTATTCTGAAGTATTTTGTAGTTGTAAAAGTCCTAATTTATACCAAAAAGAAGTTTATAGTTCTAAACCTATAAGAGACAATGTACATGTACTGGCTAAGGAAAGATATCTCTATCTACTAATTAGTAAACAAAAGTATTAAAATACACACCAATTTATTATATATCATAGTTATATATTACATAATAAATGTATTATATATAGTAGGGTGTTATTGCAAATCAAATGAAAAATGATAGCATGTTCAATATAGCACATAGGAGCCAGAGGGGTAATAGTTTCAGTGTTCAAGGTAAAGTCCTAAACACAGGCAAAATTTTTTAATTGATACAAAAAACGAGAACAACTGTACATCTCTCTATTGACACTTTTTCCTGCAAAACAAAACAAAACAAAAAAAAAGCTTTTATGACCAAGGTTAAGAGCTACTCATGTCTATATTAACACGAACATTTAGGCAGCCATGTAACAGTATGACCATTTAGCAAAATAATATTGGCGCACTTTACTCTAGGGCCTATGACCTCCCCAGCCATAGACTTTTGACTAGGATTGCAGTGACAAGCATGAAGTTCCCTCTTCTGGAACAAGCTCAGATTCAATCAGAAATTGGTTTGTTGTCTCGTAACAGTCATACCACCATTACACCATGCGTTAGCTATGTTCTGTCGCTGTGGAGAGACACCATGACCATGGCAACTCTTATAAAGGAAAGCATTTAGTTGGGGCTTGCTTACAGGTCAGAACTTTAGTCCATTACTCTCATGGTGGGGAGTACGGTGGCACGCAGACAGACGTAGTTGCTGAGAGTTCTACATCTGGATATGCAGGCCCCAGGAAGGAGAGACACTGGCCCTGGCTTGAGCATCTGAGACCTCAGAGCCCACTCCCAGTGACGCATTACCTCCAATAAAGCCTCACCTTCTAATAGTGCCACTCCGTGGTGACCACACATTCAAATCTATGAGTCTATGGGGGGGAGTCTTATTCAAACTTCCATATTCCATTCCCTGGTCGCCATAGGCTTGTAGCCACATCATGAAGCAAAAATGTATTCAGTCTAACTTCAAAAGTTCCATAGCCTGTAACAGTCTCAGCACTATTTAATAGTCCAAAGTTCAAAGTCTCTTCTAAGACTCAGGTAGTCTCTTAACTGCAACCCCCTGTAAAATCAAAATAAAAAATCAGATTACATCCTACCAACATCCAGGACATATATTGCCATTCCAAAAGGGATGGAAGGGAGTGTAGGGAGGAAATATGGACCAAAGCTCCTGGCTGAAGCACTCCCACAGCATGTGACTTTTCAGATTGTTTCTTCTACATTTATGAAGCATGGCATTTTAATTGGGATTGCACTGAATCTATGGTTTGCTTGATAGGATGGTCATTTTGAAAATGAAGCTAATGAGACACCAACATCAGAAGCTACAAAGGCAACTCTTAATAATTATCTCTTAATTATTAATAAAAAGTAAATATGCCACATAAAAACATTAAGAGATTGAAAGACCAAGCAAGATACAGATTTGGGACAATACAGGATTGATAGCCTTGACCAGCCAAGAACTATTTTTACTATAAATAAAAAAAGCATAAAAGGATAAATGTAATATATATTATAATATTAATTATAGTTATTTTTATTTTTTAATTAATTATATTTTATGAGGAAATTTTACATGGTTGATAAATATACAAAAGAAAGCTAACTGTTATTATCAATACAAGACAAATTCACATTAGAAAACTGGTTACTAAGCAGTTTTTTTTAGTTTTAAAGTTTAAATTTTATTTTATGTATATGCATGGTTTGCCTGCACATATGTCTGTGCATTATGTGTGAGCCTGGTGCCCTTGTAGACCAGAAGAAGGTGTCAGATCCCCTGGGCTTCAAGTTACAGAATGTTGAGCTACCTTGCAAGTTCTGGGAATTGAACCCAGGTCCTCTGTAAGAACAGACAGTGCTCTTAACCACCTAGTCAGTTCTCCTATCTCCTGTGCACCTTTGCAGTGTATAATAAATGGTATTACATTTTGGGTTCAAGCACTATATAGTTAATAAATATGTATCAAAGCTTAAATTATACAAACCTCTTAACTAGACCTTATATTTTCAGGAGTTTATTCTAAGAAAATAACCGGACACATAGTCATATACACAAAAGTAAAGACATTCAATACAAATTGTCTATAACAAGAAAACCTCTGAAACAACTTGCATTTCGTCCCACAGATCCATCCTTTCTGTTTAATTCTACTCTAGCAGAAAAGGGGTTTGTGAAGAGATCCCTGCTCAGTCTCTGCATGAAAGGCCCCAGTTCTATTCAAACTAGCTCTGCCTAAAGGGAACTGAGAGGTATGTCCTTCCCTGTTCAGGAAAAAGAAATGCAGATGAGGGTCTAGAAATGTCTGCTATTAACCATTAAAGTAATTAGGAAGAAATTATCTAAAACCCATTATTTTGGGAAGAAAATGATAAGTTTTGGAAAATCCATTTATTTTGACATAAGAGAAATAAGACAGGGGAAGCATGTATATTCACATATATGAACTACAAAATGTGGAAGGATTTCTATACTGAAAATCCTCTAGCGAGTGTGTTTGAGCGGTGGGATTATGGCCACCTTAGGTTGTTCATTGTTTGACTCGAGTTTAGATGACATTGTGTAGCTCTGTGAAGCCTGGTATGTCACATCAGACTTCAGACTGTGGATTAACTGTTCTGACACACTTAAACCTCTCCATCACTGACAGGGACTTTGTCATCTCCTTTAACAGATAAAAATCTAAATCAGAGTTTGAGCAGTTTAACCCAATATTAGTCAATGAGCGGTGTCATGAGGTCCTGCCAACTACAAGTAACCCATGTCTTTTTTTAAAATAGGTGTAGTAGAGATTTACTTTTTATATCCAATAAAATCTCTTCATCCCGGCAGACCAGGGTTCCTGGAGCCTTGCCATGTGAATCATAGCTCAGGTCTGAGGTTACTCGGGAGACACATTTCTGAGACAGCACTCTTTGTTCTTGGGAAGGTGTTTCATGTCTGCCTTGTGAGTGTGTTTGTAACTTTCCCTGTACAATCGCTCGCTCCCTTCCTTGTCAATTCCCTTCTTTGATTGATTTCATTCCTTGTAGACAGTTCTTCAAGAAGTGACTAGGCCAAGGCCTCCACCCCTTCATTTTGCAGCTGGTCCTTCCTGGCCCCTGTGCCCGCCATGCCTCCATTCATCTTCCTCCTTCTTGGACACGGATCCCCATGGACCACAAGGGCATCTAACATAGACTCACCCCAGGCAGGGCGTCAGACAGCTCTGGGTTCCCTGCCTGCGCTCATACCATAGTGATTGTGCTTCATCACGTGCCATGCTCTATTCCCACCTGAGCAACATCTGTTGACTTAGCAGCTGGCTCAGCCGAGCCAAGCCCTCTCTCTGCTCTTTGATTCTCTGTTATCTCACAGTGTGGCAGCCATGGTGCATCGTCTGATCAGAACTCTTCTTGTACTGCCGTTCAGTCACAAAAACGCCAAGCTTCCCCAGCTAGTGGACTGGATGATGCAGAGGGTTGGTGCTGGCCCATCATATGGGGGGTAGGACTCTCAACTGCAGCTTCTCATCTTCGGCTTCATTTCTGTGGCTGCCAATGCAAATGATGACAATGACGACAGACATGGTGGATTGAAACAATGGGAGTATATTCTCTCACAGCTATGAGACCATGAGTGTGAACTTGAAATTCTGGCAGGTGTAGCTTCACCCCAAGGCTTTGATGGAAAACCCAGTGTATGTTTTCTTCTAGTAGCTGGTGCCTGCCAATGGTCCTTGTTGAGCCTTAAGCTTATAGATGCATAGTCGCCTTCATATGCTCCCCACACACACTCTGGGGAGTGGGGTCGTAAGTCATCTTACTACAAAGACACTTGCCATTTGACTTAGGGCCCAGGTAGATGATCCAAAGTTATTTCATCCTGAGACCTTAGACTAGATGTGCAAAGACTTCTTTTCCAAACAAGATCACATTCATAGGTCTCAGATAAATGTGTATAGGGCAAGGCAGAGGTGAAAGCATCCAATCTGCTATGTTCAGGGACTTCAGGACAACCTGGCCAAAACTTTCCCAGAGATCCACTATGATCAGAGACCTTCTTGGCTAATCATTGTTCTCCCCTGTCTCACATGTGGAAGGCCTGCATGGTTCCAAAGGTTCTACCTGCCTAGTCTTACTCTTTTATTCTTTGTATTTCCTTTAATTAATCTCTACTTGTCTATGTCCATGTTGGTGACTGCTCTTTGGGATTCCTGGGACATACAATATCTATACATGATTAATGTCTGCTTCTTGTTGAACATCAGTGCTCATCTTTCTTCTTTTCACCCTTCAGTACAGGAGGACACAGGGGTTGCGGTAGGCACTGACCAGGTTTTGGTCAACTTGGTACAAGTTATAGTTTTCCAGGAAGAGGAGACAGCAATTGAGGAACGGCCCCCAGCAGATTGACTATGACTGAAGTACACAAAGGCCAAGCCTACTAGGAATGTTATGAATGGTGCTAACCCTGGGACAAATAGACTTGGACTATAAAGAACAAAACAAAGCAAAACAAAACAAAAAACTAAGCAGGCCACAGGGAGTAAACAGTTTTTAAACAGCGTTCAATTTCAGCTCGTGCCTCCAGTTTCCTGACCTGAGTTCCTTCCCTAACTCCCATCAGTTCCATGGAACTGTAAGATGGTCTTTCCTCCCCAAGTTGCTATTGGTCAGCATTTTATCACAGCAACAAAGACACAAACTAAAATAATACACAATAGTCTACATTTTTGGTATCATTGTTCCTTTTTTTGGTAGTTGCATAGGACAGACTTTCTCGGCATTTTTTCCCGTCTTCAATGCATTGCCAAATTGCTTTACAAAAACAGACTGATGTACTCGATCGAGTTCACTAGCCAAACCCTCCTCTTCTTCGCTCCCTCGAGGAAGAACATCAGAAGGTGACTTAGAGAATCTGTAGCTACTGAATCCCAAAAATCAATAATATGTGAACTAGGATCACTTTCTTCTTACTAGTACCACTTCATTCTTATTTCTTCTCATGTATAAGTGTTGCAACACTGTAGTTAACACATATCCACACAAAGATTGACAGCCTACAAATGCGTCCATCTGAGGAGTGCAAAGAATAGAATCATGCTTTATGAATGGAATCGCAAACCATTTTGCAACCACAGTAATAAATGCGGTTCGAAAAATATTAATGCACTTCAGTTGGTAATTGCATTTGCCATTATCAAGTGCTCAGTAATATAGTACTTAGCTATTCTAAAGTCATTCAGGTATGGTAAACAATTACACATGAATCTAGGGGAATTGCTGTATTTAGCTTTCCTCAATTATAGAACTGTGTATTGTATTCAGGTATTTTCTATATCAAGTTCATGAAACAAGATCATCTTATTTCTTTTTTGAAAAATTAGTAATTTTGATTGACAAGTCATAATTGCATACATTTATGGGATATAGTGTCATGTTTTGATATATGTAAACAATGTACCATGATTAAATCAAGGTAATTAGCCTATCTATCATCTCACTTATAGTGAGAATTTTTAATATGCTTTCTTATTTTGAAATATATAACATTGTTTTTGCCTATAGTTGCCCTGCTTTGCAATCTTTCGAAACCTCTTCCTCTGGTTCATCTGAAATTGTGTTGCCTTAATCAGTGACGTGCCTCTTACTCCATCCCAAACACTCTTCTCTGAGCTTGAATTTGTTAAGGTCCACGTGTAAGATTGTGCAGCATTTGCTGTTGTGCCTTGCCGTGTCGCTAACATAATGCCTTTAGGCTTTGAATTTCTTCCTTTATAAAGGCTGAATATTATTCCATTGTGCATAAGACACTATGTATGTTACATTTTTTATCCTTGATGCATATTTAAGTTAATCCCATAGCTTTGCTATTGCGAATAATTTTGTAAGGATTGTGAGAATGCAAAAGTTACTTTACTATATTTGATTATTTGATTTCAGGGGTGTTTCTGTGTGTGTGTGTGTGTGTGTGTGTGACAGAAATGCATTTGGAGCTCCCATTGTCAGGTTTCTGGGTAGCCTTTCTTTTCCATAATGGCTGTACTGATAAACATTCACACCAAAGATGCATGAGTTCATTTTCTCTGCATCTTCCCTAATACTTCCTACCACTCCTCTTTTTGAATATAAAGCCACCCCACTGGATGTAAAGAATCCTCTCATTGCAGCGAATTCCCTTTCCCTAATGATTAGCCAGGAACTTTTCATATTAAAACCCCATTAGCTGCGTGGTCTGCCGTCTGCCGCTGTTTTCTTCCTTCTCTTAGCCATCCACCTCTTCACTTTGTTGGATCCTTAGCTGCCCACAGCTCTTTTTAGTTAGATGTGGTCCAGTTCCTCTAGTCCTGCTTCTCTTTTGCCTGTGCTTTATTTTTCTTGTGTTATTGTTCCAGGGTCTTGCTATGTAGGGCAGTCTGACCTAGAACTTATGATCACCCTGCCCTTGCCTCTCAAGTGTCACTTTGTGGGAATGTGCCCCAACATCCCGCACCCACACCCGTGGTGGAGAGACCACCTTTCCAACAATGTGTTCTTGTGCCTTTGTCAGAAACTCAGTAGACTGTGAATGTGTGGATTTATGTCTCAGCTTTCAACCGAACATTCCTGGTCAATGTGCCTGCTTTGAAGACAATGCTAGGCTGCTTTGATTCTTATCACTTTAGGTTTTGAAATCAGGAAGTGTGGCACCTCCATCTTTGTTCCTTTTGCTTAAGATGGGGTTTAGTCATTGAGGGTATTTCACGGTTCCCCTGGAATTTAAGAGGTGGATTTCGCAATTCTATTAAATATATCACTGAGAAACCAGTTTTCATTTGCTGCACACCTGTAGTCCCCATACTCGGGAGGTGAGGGCAGGAGGGCCAGAAGGTCGGAGTCACCCTCAGCTACATAGTGAATTCAAGGCTGGTCTGAACTTCCTGAGACCCTTGCCTCAAAAAAAAAAAAGAATAAATAAATAAATAAATACATAAATAAATAAATAAATAAACAAAGCCATTCACATTTTGATCCATATCATACTGTACCTGAAGGTCCTTTTGAGTAGTGCAGCCATTGTCATAATAGTGACCCTTCCCATCGTGATATAGGGTAGTATTCCATTTATTTGTGTTTTCTTCAATTTCTCTCAGCAGTGTATTATGGTACTTGCTTATAGTGTAGTTTTCTTGGTTGAACTCAGACCTCAGTCTTGAGTTTTCTATTATAAAGAGGATTGCTTCCTTAATTGAAAATAGTTTCTTCATATCCCTTTTTAAAGGTGTTTGCCTTTCTACCCACTTATACCCAAAGCAGCTTTACCACTGTCCTTTTGTGCTTGCTTAGGTGGTGTATAGGATCTTTTATTCTGTGCATTGCTGCTTTGGCTGTCTGATAGCCTTGCTTGGTTGTGAGTTTTGGACCTTTTCTTTTACACTGTGTGCAGCTATAGGCTTTGCCATACAGCTTTACCAAGTATCTTGTCTTACTATTAGCTGGCATCTGAACTCTCACTGTGTTTTGTGATTTCGATGTCAACTTTGTTTTTGTAATTTGTACCTTTTAGCTTATTGTAGCTACAGTTGCTTTTAGAAGTGTTGTTTCTTAACCTTCAAGGTTGAGATGAAAACTGCTCTATATATCAGCCGTATAGTATGTCCTTGCTTGAGCCATGTGGGTTTTTATATCTTCACGTGGACATCTTTACTTCTTGCTGCCATAAGTGAGTGAATAGTGGCGGTGGTGGATGGTGGTGGTGGTGGTGATGATGGTGGTGGTGATGGTGGTGGTGGTGGTGGAGGTGGTGGTGATGGTGGTGGTGGTGGTGGTGGTGATGGTGATGGTGGTGGTGGAAGTAGTGGTGATGGTAGTGATGGTGGTGGTGGATGGTTGTTGATGGTGGTGGGTGGTGGCGGTGATAGTAATGGTGGTATTTAGCCTCTCTGACTGTACCTGTGAGAGACCATACTGATTAGGACTGAAGAAAAATGAGAAAGTGAGCTAACATGTATGTGTTCACTGCTCTCTGCTTCCATTTAGAGATGTGATATGACCAACTGCTTTAAGCTCTTTATTTCCTTGCCATGATGGATCCTAAAACTATGCATCAGAATAAGCTTCCTCTCCTTCCCATCGCCTTCCTCTGGGCATCTCATCAAAGCAACTAGAACAGAAACTAGAACACTGTGCTGAATGTCCTTAGATTCTGTTGGTCTGGGGAAGTTTTACTTTTCTTTTTTTGAAGGATGGTTTTGCTGGGTAGCCTTGATAGGTGTCATGTTTCCCTTCAGAACTTTGCATGTCTTGCCCTAGCATCTCCTTACTTATAAATTTTCAGTTGAGAAGCCCACCTAGTCATGCTGGAACTCCCTTGAATGTGATAGTTCTTGTTGCTTTGGTTTTTTTGTTTTTTAGCACGTGGTTGTGATGTGTTGTGGTGAAGCTCTCTTTGAACTGAGTTTGACTGCTGACCTCTGAAGACAACCTCTGGTTGTTTTCCTCTCATGATCTGGGAAATGTCCAGTCCTTGCGGCTTTAAATGTGTCTTCTAGCCCTTCTCCCACCTTTCCCTTTCTTATGTGAAGACTTGCTCAATCAATACTGCCCCGTAACAATCCTTTTCCATTCCTTTTCCTTCTGTGTCTTGTCCAGGTTTTTCATGGTTCCTTCTTTTTTTCCCTCAAATGCCTTACATATAAGGAGATGACACTCTCTTCCAGTCTTTTCAAGTATTGTTCAGAGAAAATGACTTCTGCTACTCATCCTGCCTGGGGGAGCAACCTTTGGGGTTGAGCTCTTCTGCTGTGCGTCACGCGGGGATATGGGTTCTTCTCCATCACCTGCTGAGACAGTTCCGACATTGTCATCAGTCAGATGACATTGCTGACTGAACTTTGTGATTGCCTCTGACCAGGAGGGTTTCCATTGTCTTCCTTATCTGGGAAGCATAGTCTTAGAAATCTGTAGTTGGCGAGGGCTATGTGATGGGCCTACAGGTTGTATTAGGTTTCTGGGGTTACTTCTTGACATGTGGAATAAGCACAGTTAGACACAGTGTTCCAAGGATGTGTGCCAAATAGGGTTTGCATCTTGGCCTAGAGTATTCTTAAGTAGGACACTAAATTTCATTGGCCTTCTGTGAAAGTGGGGCCGGTGGCATTTTCTATGCCTAATCTTCAGTCTACAGTTGCTTCCTGACATGAGACACCAAGAATACCAGGATTTGGGTAATCTGTGGGTAGGGTCAGTGACCTCGGTGTGAATAATTGTTGATCCACAGTTGCTTTCTGGCTTCAGCAAGACTTAACACATGCATTGGATCTGTGTTGAATCCCATCTGCATGAATGTTAGAGCCGTACACCCCTGCCTATTGTAATTTCTGACCTATTGTTACACCTTGATGCAAAAAAGACTTCATAAGAGTGACCCAACCACAGGGAAAGCTGGTTAGAATGCAGCCTAGAAGTTCCATGAGTGGATTTCTAGAGCACAATGCTATCGTGTCAGCCCATATTTCTATATGGTGTGGCAGCCAGGCTCTGAAGCCATAGGCCCCACCTGAGGTGGTCACGTAGCCCTGCAGACAGGCTGTCACTACCTTAACAAAAGGTCAGGATGTTGTTGCTCCTTTCTTTGTAATTTGCAGGATGCCTTATAGAGATGATTCACACCTACGTGACAGCTAGCATACACAGCAGACAGGTAGATGCAGACGTGACAAAACGCCATTCACCTGGTTACCTAGGAGACAGAATGCTGGTGTATTTCCCGCTCAGTGTATGTTTTGGTATAAAAGCTGTTTAGAGAATAAACAAGAGGAATTCTTCAGGATGTGAACTCAAGACTTCATGAGGGACCACTGAGAATCTCCCTTCCAATAAAGCCATGTGAGTTGTGTCTTTATTCCCACGCCTCCACGCCGGTCAAGAGAGAGAGTTTATGTTGGGGTCTGGTGGAGAGAAGTAATTGAGGGTTCAGCCTAGCACTGGACTCCAACACTATAGGCTAATTTCCCTCACACAGCAGCACCATTGGCTAGGACGCAGAGTAACTACCAAGATCTGCACACTCACTCACTCACGTGAGATCTGCACACTCACCCATGTGAGATCTGCATACTCACTCACTCACTCATGTGAGATCTGCACACTCACTTGTGTGAGATCTGTACACTCACTCATGTGAGATCTGCACACTCACTCATGTAAGATCTGCCTTCACTGTCTATTTCTAATTGCTCTTGGGTGGAACCCTTCCAGGATTCCAAAAATGTCTAATGGTATGAGATAGAAGTGGACCCGTGTGAAAGATCCATTGTGGCAAATGGTGGGGCAGCTGAGTGTCTGCCTCCAGCTCCCTTTTGCTCGGCAGGAGCTATGTCCAGGAGAATCCTGTGCTTCACGGAGTGGTGGAGTCTTCAGAGAGAACTGTTCTGGCTGTGGTTTGAGCGCAGCCTATCTCTCCAGCAGTTTAAAGGGCAGCTTGGCTTCATTTCTGAGTCTGGAATATTCCAAGTTATATTCCTGCCTACAGATAGTTGCCAGGTGGATTTCTGAGGGGAGAGAGGGTGGAGCCAGGAAACTTCTATTCTCCTTGTTGATAGCAGTTTTAGAATATAGAAAACAGTTCTTATATTACAAAGCTATAACACAACCGTCTATATAAGTCTCAGAAAAGTTGTACTAGTTGGGCGATGGTGGCGCATGCCTTTAATCCCAGCACTCGGGAGGCAGAGGCAGGAGGCAGGTGGATCTCTGTGAGTTCGAGACCAGCCTGGTCTACAGTGCTAGTTCCAGGACAGGCTCCAAAGCCACAGAGAAACCCTGTCTCGAAAAAGCAAAAAAAAAAAAAAAAAAAAAAAAAGTTGTACTAAAATTACTTCCCTTCCCCTATTCCCCATTTAAAAAATAATAATTTCCTGAGCTTATTTTAAGGGGAAAAGTTGAGGTGTTTAAATCCAAGATGGTTTTCATTGTTTACATTTTTTCCCCCGAGGCTCAAGAGATGCTGTGCGGGTAACATGCTTACCTTGTGAAGGTCTGAGTTTGAGGTCCAAGAACCCACATACAGCTGGTCATGATAGCACATGTCTGCAACTCTTGCTCCTATGGTGACATGGGAGGCAGAGACTAAAGAATCTAGAAGCTCACAGGGGAGCTAGCCTGGCATATGCAGCAGCAAATCCTCAAACAAACAGAGAGAAAGGACTGGTACCCAAGGTGTTCTTCTGTTCCCCACATGCACAGTGGCATGTATATATCCACATGCACACATAAATGTACATGTCACATGTTGTGGGAGAGTGTGCACTGAGAAGCGATATTGCTGTGATTGGTGTGATGAAAAGCCGAACAACGAATAGCTAGGCAGGAGGGATAGGAGGGACTTCCGAGAAAAGGAGAAGGATAACCGAGACGCAATGGAGACACAGAAAAAGTCGGACACACAGAATGGGAGAGAGGTAGAAAACACATGGTAGAACATAGATTAATAAGAATAAGAGTGAATTTAAGTTATAAGAGCTAGTGGGACAAGCCTAAGTTAAGGCTAAATTTTCATAATTAATAATAAGTCTCCTGGTCATTATTTGGGAGGTGGAGACCCAAAGAAAATCCAACTACAGTCACACACATATTTTTTGTTTTTTCAATTCAATACTCCTAAGTTACGGTGGCCATGGATCACTCTGACCAAAGCTTTGTGGTGCGAATGCTACACTCAGATTGCTTATAGATTAAGTGATTAATTTAGTCCCAGAACTAGCATATGCATGGAACAATATTCAGACCGAAATGAACTCTTGCACTGTAGCAGTCTAACCCTGATTGGACAACACCACCGTCCTTGTCTATCCCATTGTCCTAGTCATTTGTTTCCATAAGGAAAAACCCTGTTGGATCATATTTATAAATGTCACTCAAGCTATTTATAAAACCACGCTTGATTTTTTAAAAAAATTTTTAAACACTATCCCATGTGCTGGAAGTTTTGATGTGCAGAGACATATGTTTAGCTCGGGTCTGGGAGCAGTATACCTCAAACACATTGCAAACCTTCGTGTACTGAGAGCCCTAACACAGTGCTTTCCAGTAAAGCGACCTCTTTGGTTGAAAAGGTCTGCCCCTGCTCATACCAACCACAAGACAGAACTTAGGAAGTTAAAAGATTAGAAGCCAGTGTGTTCCATGTACCATCCCTAGACTGAGTCGAAGGAAACTGCCTCTCAGTCAGTTCTACTACTACAACAAAGTTTTGGTTGGACCACAGAAGTACCCAGAGAGTCTAAATGTCAGCGGAAGGCCGCAAGTTCTCCAACTGTTCAACAGACATGGCGCTTCAAAGCAGAACTCAGGTAGGGTGACTAACTGTCCAGGTTAGTGGGGTTAAGGCGCGGTTTACCATGGAAACCAGGACCCACTGATAACGATCCTAGTTCTCCGACCCCTGGAGTCCACCGCTGCTTTTCCAGAAGTCTATGTGAGGCAGAATCACCAGGGGATAGGCTTCCCTGGAATTGTTGCAAACTTCCATGACGATTGATGGCGCTCAGTTTCCAAACACCAGGGAAGAAAATTGTGGTCCATCAGTCCTAGAGTCCGAGTTTGTGGAGTGGCACTTGGCATCCTTTCAGAGGTCTGTTCTCCCTGTCCGCCTTTCTCACGTCTGCCACCTGTAGTACTGGTACACTGGATACACCAGGACGCAGAGGAGTCAACCCCTGGGGTTACGGAACTAGAACTGCCTGTTACTGGGCTACTTGCCCAGGTAACTCAGCACACATTTCTTCAGCCTTTGTTATGCAGTAACTACTATTCAGCTCCCTCCAGACACTGCAGTGAACAAAGGAAGCAACAGGAAGCTATGCTCAGCAAGCTTATGTTTTAAAGAAAGGGAAAAGGCCAATGAAAGACACTTCGGGCTCTGTGACACGGGCAGCTCCTGCTTTGAAGGAGCAATAGAAATGTCTAAAACAGAGCTTCTTATACTTAAACTGTGTAGGAACTGCCTGGGGGTTTTACTAAAATACAAATTTTGATTCAGTGGATCTGGAGTGCGGCTTCTAGGTGATGCTCATACCTTGGTCTATAGATCGCACTTGATTATCAAGTTTTGTACAGGCACAAGAAGTTACACTTGAAGGCAAAGCTCGAACATCGACCCTGCTTAGGGAAGACAGACTCAGCATAGCCACTGCTTCGAGGTCTACAAGAGAATCCTTTGTTTCAGAAAGGACTCAAGATTGAGGACAAAAAGCATGGAAATTACTACAAGGAGGGATGTTTTGGAAATAGCAGCCACCAAAGCATATGTCCCCACCCTGGCTAACTGCCAATGGTAAGACCCATTCCTGCCTTGGTTCTCACAATAATCATAACTGAGTGTCTGAAAGTGAATTAAATACAACTTTCTAAATTCTTAAACATCCCCACTTACAGTTTTTCCCAGTGTGTCATTTCTTTATCCCCAACAAGATGGCCAGGACACTGGGGCTATTCATCCACCTCTGCAGGGTTTGTCTTAGAAGGGGCAGCTTCCTTCACTGCTCTCAGCTGAGCTGGGAGAGTTCCCGCTAGAGCGTGGGGAGCAAGAGGCGTGTGTGCGTGGATGGTCCTGACCCATTGAGGCTCATCCTGGTACCACTTTAGAGCTCCCATCGGCACTCAGCAGAACCGCAAGCCCTGTGACAGCCAAAGGTGAAAGTACCATTGTGAAGCTGAAGACAGCTGCTTCCACAATAGGGCTAATTGCACGCTGCATCACAGACCTAAATTAGTAGTGAAAACAGTTATGAAAACCGACAGACAGTGAAACATGACTCACTTAGAAGCGGCTGCCAGCCAGGCACACTGTCCTTGGCCACTGTTCAAAAGCCCACACCTGCATTTTCTGAATAGTAAACACAGAAGATGTAGTTACTGGGAGAGCATATGCCACTTCCCCAATGTGACGCTACTATTTTCTTCCTCGCAACCATGAATGGCAGGATTCTAAACTGACTACAACACTCATCTACTCGCAGGCGTCTCCACAGAGAAACCGAACCCAGCTAAGGCTTAGGATGAGTTACTATTCACATATTAGGAACTGACTTTAGTTTGTACAGTCTCCAATGGTGCGTTTCGCCGACACAAAACTTCTCAATGTCTTTTCGACAATCAAGGAAAACTTCAGTTTTGATACATAAGAATTATCCATCCCCAGGTGCACATAAACACACGACTCAGCCGAAACACCCAGCAGCAGAGAGTCGGGGCGTCTTCCCTAGCTCCCTTCTCAGCTGTCCAGTAATTGCTATCTCCATAAGAAACAGATGGTCCCCGAAGACTTCATCTGTCACTGCGGCCGAAGCACCTTCTGCCTCAGCTACAATGCTGTACAGTCTGTAGGTCCCCTGAGTGGTACACACGAGTCGCACCGGGTCCAGTCAAAGGGTGACACTTTCTTCCTCATAGCAGGTAGCTTAGCACTGACGACAAAGTCCTTGGTTTCTGACCAACTAAGAATAGGGAATGACCTTGGAGAAAATGTGCTTTGGAATAGTTGCCCAAGGCAATTCTTCTTCGTCCAAACAGCCTGAGAAGACAAAGGGTCAGCCACCCTTAGCTAAGGCAGTTTAGGCTTTGTCACTACATCACTACATTCTCCTCTGATGCTTTTCCATATGCAAACTGTGGGGCACTGTATTTCCTAGCAAAGGGGAATTTCATCCTGACACAAATCACGGAGAGCTTGTCTAATGTCCAGGTGACAACCCTGCCTTTGGAATGTTCCAGCTTGGCCTAATGGAAACACTGGCATTGCTGATGAGGTGTGAAGCTACAGATTGACTAGTCCTGTTTCTCCTGCTCTGTTAATCTGTCAAACATAAATTCAGAACCACTCACGAGGTTGCTTCTGGCTTCTTCAATACCTTAGATCAAGCACTAAAAGAACACAGTGTTTTCTTCATGTAAGAGAGAGCAGAGGATTATATGAATATTTTTTATGTCCTATTATTTTATAAGTAAGATACTCCTATAAGCAAAAGTCCTATTAGTATTAACTTGAGAATGTGAGAAGTGTGTATTCAATTCTAGATGAGGGACCTGGGTTTTATGTTCATAGCTTGTGGTTATCTTTCTGAATCTCCCAATCCTTAAATATTTATTTATTTATTTATTTATTTATTTATGGTTTTTTTCAGTACAGGGTTTTCCTGTGTATCAGCTCTGGCTGTCACTCTGTAGACCAGGTTAGCTCTGAACTCACAGAGATCTGCCTGCATCTGCCTCCTGAGCTCTGGGATCAAAGGCATGCACTACCACCACCCGGTTTGAATCTCCCAAATGTGTCCGCAGGTATCCAGCAAGTCCTGTGATTTGTAGAGTGTTCCAATCTGAATGCACTTCGTTGGTCTCTTCAGATTCAGGATCCACAGGTGCGGCTAAGGTGAAACTGAAGTGGAAGGTTCCGGAGCAAGAGAAGCTGCCAGCATTGCTGCTGATTCTCCAGGTTGGTTGGAGGGATGGGGGCATGAATGTAAGTGATTAGATCCTCAGGTCTCATTCATTGGAGGACATTTCTAAAGGAGGAAGGAAAAGAATTTGTTAGACTTAACAAATATTTCTTCAGGGGGCAGTGGTGCTAGACCAGTGGCATTCACCAGAACAATTTGGATCCCAAATCTCATTTCAGCTACAATTCTTGTAAATCATTTTGTTAAATTTGAAGATTTAGAGCTAGACACTTACAAGCTATTGTCTTCATGTCCTTATTTTATTTTAATGTTCATTCTTTACATACATTACATCCCAGCTGTAGTTTCTCCTACCTCCACCCCTCCGAGTCTCCTCACCTCAAACTCCCTTAGATCTACTTTTCCTCTATTTCCCTTCAGGGCGAAAAAAAGAGCAGGCCTCCTGGGGATATCAACTAAACAAACAAGGCATAGCAAGTTACAATAAGACTGGGCACAAACCCTCACACCAAGGCTGGGTGAGACAAGCCAGTGGGAAGGAAAGGGTTCCAAGCACAGGCAAAGGGTCAGAGACACGCCTACTCCCACTGTTGGGAGTCCACAAGAACACCAAGCTATGAAACCACACAGAAACCTGGCTCAGTGGAAACACCCTGGAATCTGCAAGAGTAATTCTGTTTGCACTTCTTTGCATGGGATATACTTGAACAGCATATGGAACAGATACTAAAATAGTCAAAGATCCAGGCTGTACATAGGGCTCTAGCATAATTAAGATGCATGTCTAACAAAAAGGCAACCTACTGACTGGGAGAAGATCTTCACCAACCCCGCAACAGACAAAGGTCTGATCTCCAAAATATATAGAGAACTCAAGAAACTAGACTTTAAAATGCTAATTAACCCAATTAAAAAATGGGGCACTGAACTGAACAGAGAATTCTCAAAAGAAGAAGTTCAAATGGCCAAAAGACAC
>NW_026068100.1:208917-282825 GCF_014885135.2 Alexandromys fortis
AATGGCAAGGGGTTTTGATCCTACTTCATGTTCTGGCTTGGTGGGAGCCTAGCCAGTTTGGATGTTCACCTTCCTAGACATGGACGGAGGGGGGAGGACCTTGGACTTTCCACAGGGCAGGGAACCATGACTGCTCTTTGGATTGGAGAGGGAGGGGGAGAGGAGTGGGGGGAGGGGGAGAAGAGTGGAGGGAGGGGGAGGGAAATGGGAGGCTGGGAGGAGGCGGAAACTTCTTTTTTCCTATTCTCAATAAAAAAATTAAAACTAATAAAAAAAAGAAAAAAAAGATACATGTCTAAGAAACCTAGACTTTTTATGGACATACTTACTGCCAAAGTAAAGACATACTAAACTGCTCTATAACACAGAGGCTTTGGGATAAATATCCTTTTTAAAAAGCCGAAACATGCGTATTCTCTCTCGCTAACCAATTAATGCTCTCTAAACTCATCTTTGCTCAGTCACACCAATATTCTTTCTCCTTGTTTGACATTCCTTCCACCAGTCAGTTCCTCGGCCATCTTAATGAGTCCCGTCCCATTAAAAAAGAGTTTATTTCGTTATCGTTACATGTTTTGGGGTATTTTGCCCACATATGTGTCTGTGTGCCTTGTGCCTGAGGCCAGAAGAGAGCATTGAGCTTTCCCAGAGCTGGAGTTACAGAAAGGAGAGACAAGAATCGAACCTAGATCTCCTGGAAAAGCAGCCAGTGCTCTAAATCATGGAGTCATCCACCCAGCCTCCTTCTTCCTTTTCTCTTTGCTATAAAGGTGTTTATTTTACGAATTTTAGATGTGTTTTATGATACCTTAAAATGGGTTCTAAGGAAAAGTGTAAAAGTATAATATTTCCAAAAACTGAATTTATTTCCCAAAATGTAGATTGTATGAGTAGCTATTGAGAAGACAGCGGAAGCATAGATGAGCAGGGTAAGGCAAGGGAGGGGATTGGGGCACGGAGAAGGAGAGGAGAGAAGCAAAACACGGACTCTTCTGGGTGTGTGGTGGGAGATGTGGGTCAGTGGTAGAAAGCGTGCAAAGCTCTGGCTCCCGTCCTCAGTGTGGTAAAAACCAAAAAGAATAAAACACAGTGAAGTGAATATTTGCCTTCCATGGAGACAGTATGCCACACAGTAAGCATGGCAATCAAATTTGTTAAGAATTTGGGAGTAAGGAAAGCCAAGAGCTGGGAATAACAAAAATTTATTTCAGAGAGGTGAACAAGCAGAGAACCCATACAGTAAGGGAACTAGAGGCTGGCTTTGTGGCACTCCTAAGTCAAGGCTTGGTAGCCTCTTTAGTGATGCTGAGTCATTGGGATTTTATGGGGAAAAGGGCAAAAACTAGGAATAAGTAAGTTCATTATCGCATATACTCATTAACATTGAAAAGTAGATATAGTTTACTAATTAAAACTGTACATGATACTATTTTAAATGACTCATTGAGCATCTATAGTGAAAAAACAGATGCAATCTATCTGGTGCAGGTGTGCAATTCCTGGTCCATGTGTGTTGGCTTCTCTTGATCAAAGAGCATTTGAGTTTGTGAAGATACTAATGTGTATTATTTATTTTTATCCCAAGTATTTGGTGAAATGGGGGCATCTAGGACCTTATGAAAATAGTGTTTATGTTATTGATAAAATTGTGGGCAAGATATCAACAAACTTTAGTCGGCCTGAAACACAGCAGGTGTTTACAGCAACTCGGGCATCCTGCTCTTACTGCAGGGAAAATATGGTTGTGGAACTAAAGTGTTTGTGTTAAACATGTAGGAGACTTGTTATACAAGAAATTGTGAAATAAAGGCACAGGCTAGTAAAGACAGCCATAAGACTATGCTTTCTTTCTAGAGGCCTTTGTTAATATAAGAGATTGTCACTGTGGAAGATTAAACATGACGGATCTGAAGTATAGAAACGAGGGGTAAACCAGCACGTTTGGGTAAAAGCAAAAAAACAAATAGAAGGTAGCAAGGTAGCAGATAGAGAGAGGCAGTGGATGGATAGGAAACATCATTAAAACAGGTGCTATGACATCCAGCAGAGACGGGGTGGGTGGTGGTGGTGGTAATTCTATCAACATCCGGCAAATCAACTGGGCAAGAAGCCACCATGCTGGATTTTCCCACTGAAGTCTCTCCATAATGGAGCTCCTGGCTTTCCTTTCACTCCTCAGTCATTTTTATGCCATAAGATAAATAATAGTAACATCTGTTCTAGCGGATCTCAAGGATACAGTGCTTTAAAATATCTTTAGCTGCTTACTGTTCTCCCACCCCTCTCCCTCCATACACACAGCCTTTTCCATCACAGAGCTGGGGTGGGGAGAGTGTGATGGAGGACACTGGCATAAACATCATAAAGTCTGAGATAAGGGAGGGGCTTCCTCAGCTCCGGAGTCTTACTTCTTCCTTCAACGGCACATGATGGTCTATCGGTACCATGTATATTACACCATATACCATGTACATACAGGCGGCCTCTCTCTCTCTCTCTCTCTCTCTCTCTCTCTCTCTCTCTCTCTCTCACACACACACACACACACACACACACACACACACACACACACACACAAACCTATACATCCACAACAACAAGTAGAAGACCATGATAGCCTTTGGCTTTAAAATATTTCTTCACTATTGCCTCTGGGCTTGTGGGGAAGCATATGTACACGGTAATAGGTAGACTGATGGATGAATAGATAGAAGATGGATAGATAGATAGATAATAGGTAGATAGATAGATGATAGATAGATAGATAGATAGATAGATAGATAGATAGATAGATAGATAGATAGATATCTGTTAGATACATGCTGACTTCTTTGTACTAGTGCCACTCTTTGGGTTCCTACAGTTTTACAATGTTTAAAAGTGTTTTAAATTTGTATCTATCTGTCTATCTATCTATCTAATCTACATATATATGAGTTGTAAACTTATATTCCTAATGAAGTGCTAAATTGTTTTAATAAAATCAAATTACCAATATGACATTCAATTCATGAATTTGTCAAGAATGTATTTAACATATATAGTTTGAGCTATCTATTCCTTTCCCCTCTTCCATTCATTCCATCGGAACACTGTATATTGTAAGCATTTTCTGACAACGTTAAAAATCACTACTCTCAGAGGTTACAAAATTAGTCAACAAATTATTCAATTATCCCCATGCTCCTAGAATTTTTAGTGGTAGGGCTATTTTGGCATTATTTTATTTATTGGGTTTGTTGTCACAACACGTGACTGAACATCTCTGCCCACGTCTTTGTCCTCACAAATTTCCTGACTTAGCCAAAGAACCTCTGAGCTCATGAAGATACTGATGACCAGTACTCGTGTTCTACAAACATTCATGCAGATTTCAGCTCCAACAAACCACATACGAGTGTTCAACTATTATGCCTTCACTGATGATTGCATATGATGCTAAAAAACCACTACCACGTGGTTTTTTCCAATTCTGCTAATTTCTTTTTTTATTTTCTTTCTTTTTTTATTGAGAAAAGGAAAAAAAAAGTTTCCGCCTCCTCCCAGCCTCCCATTTCCCTCCCCCTCCTCCCACTCTTCTCCCCCTCCCCCACTCCTCTCCCCCTCCCCCCGCTCCTCTCCCCCTCCCTCTCCAGTCCAAAGAGCAGTCAGGGTTCCCTGCCCTATGGAAAGTCCACGGTCCTCCCCCCTCCGTCCATGTCTAGGAAGGTGAACATCCAAACTGGATAGGCTCCCATCAAGCCAGAACATGAAGTAGGATCAAAACCCCTTGCCATTGACCTTGGCTTCTCATCAGTCCTCATTGTTCGCCATGATGAGAGAGTCCGGTTTTATCCCATGCTGTTTCAGTCACAGTCCAGCTGGCTTTGGTGAGCTCCCAATAGATCAGCCCCACTGTCTCAGTGGGTGGGTGCACCCCCCGTGGTCCTGACATCCTTGCTCGTGTTCTCCCTCCATCTGCTTCTCATTGGGACCTTGGGAGCTCAGTCCAGTGCTCCAGTGTGGGTCTCTGTCTCTATCTCCATCCATCACCAGATGAAGGTTCTATGGTGATATGCAAGATATTTGTCAGTATTGCTATAGGATAGGGTCATTTCAGGTCAGAGGTAAAATACTTCTATCATTATTTACCATGTCTTTTATTGGTACTGAGATTAATCATATTTTGCTTTTTCTCTATTTCCATGTCTTCAATTTTGAATAATCAGTTCTTTTGAGTTTTAAGATAAAGATGAAACAAAAGAGACATTTTGATGGTGGGGAGCATTTGGGGGTTAGGGAGAAACCTGGTGCCAGAGAAACTCCCAGGAATCCACAAGGATGGCCCCTGCTAAGACTCCTAGCAGTAGCGAAGATGGTGCCTCAATTGGCCATCTCATGTAATCAGATTGGTGACCACCGTAATTGTCATCATAGAACCTTGACCCAGTAACTGACAGAAGCAGATGCAGATGGGTTCCTTCATTTCTAGCTGGAGCTAACTAGAATTTTATAGTAGATGTCTGCCTTAGCACAACTTCTCAAGTGCCTCGTACATCAATATGTATCGATATATCAATTCACATTTTGGTCAAATATTTAAAGGTGGATTTTTCCCAACATATTTTTTTTCTTTTCATTAGTTATCTATCGCTGCACACTAAATTATCTGAGAAACAGCTTAAAACAATTGGTATTTCACAGTTTCTCATGGTTTATCTGAATCTTCTTCAGGCTTTTTCAAATGTGTTTACTCTCGAATTGGTTACTTAGTTCTGTGTTCTGATGATGGTTTCCCTGGTGAAAAGGTCAACCTCCTAGCTACTTCACAGGGCTGCAGGCAGGATTCATTTCCTTGAGAGCTGCTGGCTGGAGGTGACCCTCAGTACTGCCGACAGGGAATCTCCATCAATCTGCTAGGTTTAATAAATAAAACAAAAAAGATAGTCTGCCAGTATTAGGAAACCACAGTTTTAGACGTCAGGGGATTGTGTAGGTTTTTTTTTTTTTTTCTAAGAATACTACCAGGTAAAACTCTAAGCACTTTCTCTCATGACCAGTGTGTTGGCCACAGCAAGGAACTGCTTTCTAGTGTGAAAGGCCGAGAGAGAGAGAGAGAGAGAGAGAGAGAGAGAGAGAGAGAGAGAGAGAGAGAGAGAGAGAGCTGTGTCCCAGGTAAAGGAGAGCCATTTTCTCCACCCCAGGTTCCTCCAAACTTTGCACCTCACCAAAATGAGAGGTGAAACCTTACTTTTGTCAAGTTTACAACTCAAAAGAGTCATGCCTGCAGATGGGAGTAAATATGGCTCACCAGAACGTTCCCTATTCCACATCTCACTGCCAGTCAACAAAACCCCAGGATGGAAGTACATGGGAGCTAAAGGAACTGGTAGACCCAGGTGGCTTCTGAGGAGCAAGCAGTGCTGACAGAGACCCTCAGTGAGATGTAGAGACAGAATATGAGGCTTTGTGGCCACAGGTGTGAACATCAAACAAAGCCGCACACTCTAGCCAGCATAATGTAACTGAATATTCAAGCTTTTTAAAAGGAAATAGCAATCAACGCTATTTCCCTATCAATTAGCTATCGATGCGTTTTTTAAGCCCAGAAACATTATCTTCCAAAAATACAGGTGAAGTGCTTTCTCTGGTAAACAAGAACTGGGTTATCAGAGGATAAACCCACAAGAAGCATTTTAAAGACTCTTCTGGAGCAAGGTCGTCTGTGTAACTGGGAGGTCATATATAGATGAAGAAAGGCGGGGTGCCAATGGAGCAAGCAATGAAAGTTAGCTGGTGTGTTTGTGAGTGGTTTAAATCAAAATGTTTAAGCTAGTGTTTTAGCTACTTTTAGATTGCCGCGGTAACTTAAAGAAGAAAGAGATTCTCAGGCTTATTGTTTTAGAGTAGACATTCATGATGCTGAGGGCAGGGTGGTAGCAGGGCACCTGAGCGGCATCACAGAGATCATATCTGCAAACACAGATTCAAAGCAAGATGGGAACTTGGTAAGGCTAGACTATGAACTGTTAAAACCCACCCCAGGGAGGTGCTTCTTCCAGCAAGGCTGCCCCACCTCCCTAAACAGTGCCCACCCACCACCTAGAGTGTTCAAATTCCTGAGCCTATGGGGGACATTTATCAAACCACCACAATCTGCAATGTTAAAAATGCACTGTTGTAAGAAATGAAGGATATCAGTGTCAGAAGAGATGGAGAAAAATGGGACTGGTCTTGTCACAGGCAGCCAAGCTGACCCTTAACTGTGGTGTTATTGGAAAGTAGCTTATACTAGTTAAAGGTGTATGTTATATACGGCTGGAGAGATGACTTAGCAGTGAAGACCCTGTGTTGCCCTTCCAGAGGGTCCGAGTTCCCCTCCCAGCACCACCTCGGCACCACAACCCTCTGTAACTTCCGCTCCAAGGAATCTGCCGCCTCTGGCCTCTTTGACCATCTACACTTCACACATACACCATAATATAATTAACTAAAATAATTTTAAAATTCCATTCGAGTCTTTGAGAATAAATAGAAAGTATATATTAATTGATTAAATAAAATGTAATAATGCCCAAAAATTATAACAAGAGTCAGAAAATAAAGAACATAAACAAAAATAAAAATAGTGAAAAAGTAATAATTACAGTAGATTTAGACTCAATTTTATTGATAGTCACCTTAGGTATGATTGGGTTAAAAGTGTGATTGAAGACAGAGACTGTTAGAATGGTTTAAAAGTGAGATCTAACTACTTTGTCTATAAGAAATTAATTTTAAACATAAAGATTTGCACGGATGTAAACAGGAAGGTATGGAGAATAGCATTCCATACATAGACAAATTGTCTGCAGGAGGCAGGAGCAGCCTTGTGAACTTCAGAGTAAGATGGCTTCAAAGTCAGGAAGGTCAGAAGAAATAAAGAAGAATGTTACATCACGAAAAGGTCCTTTCCCCCAGAATACATAATCCTTAATGAAGATATATTCAATCAAGGAGTCAAAACACACGACCCGAACCTAATAGAATCAGATAATTTTACTATCATAGTTGAGACTCCTGTGAGTGAAGTCTAGACAAAGCAACAAGAAAATGGCAGCAGCATTCCACGCCCTGAAGCTCATAGCTATCCATCTGATCTCATTGGTACCTGCAGACTACACTGTCAGCGGGGGCAGGATTCCTCTCAAGATCGTGAAGAACTTCACAAGAGAAACAGGTTTGGGGCCAGAGAGAACATGAAATCATACAAAGTGTAGTTTCATATCCCAATAGAAATCTATAATAGAAAAATGGCTGGAAATATAACCAAACAAATCTACTTCCCTATGATTTCCCCAAACACCTAGTGTATTGAACACTTGAAAGAAACTCCCACAAGATAGTGCATGCAGATGGCAAAGCTTCAGCACAGCTCCAACAACAGCCCTGATAATTTTCTACCCAAAACATGGTGCAACATAAAAGTCCTTAAACTTGGTGGTTTTAGTATTCATCTGGATTCCTTAAAATTTTTATAACCCCAAAGAACTTTTTATTTGTATGGATCATATCTACTGATACTTAGAATATTAAAAACTTAAGAAGTTTTAAAGGTGATTGTTTATTCATTTCCTTAAGTAACAGCAATAAACCTCCAATATTTTAACATAACACATTTGAATGCCAAGTAATCGTTTTCAAAATCAAAAGAATTTAGTAAAAGTGGCATTTCATTTTTGCAAGTCTCTTCAGTGTCTGGCTTAGCATAATGAAGTCTCACATGTCCTTCAGTAGCTGATTCTCAATTGTTATTTTATATACGAAGAAAATCTAGCCTCATACAGTACGTAGTTTGAAAAAGAAATGTGGCTTTTATTGCCCTTTGAATGCTTGTGGTTATTCTTTGATATCACACCCAAACTCAGTCAGTGGCAGTTTTTAAAAGAATCCTTGAAGTAAGAAACCTGCAAGTGTGTCAGTGAACTTGCCCTGTTCCTTGTATCAACATACCCCAGCCACCTGGTCTATTTTGCATGTTGAATGAGGCCTTTATTCATCGCTGCTTTTCTAACAGCATACGCTGGTCATTTGGGAAGCATTGCCCTCCCGATCACACAGACTTCCCCAAAGTTGACACATTTCCCAACACAGCATCACCATCATTAGTATCACCCCAGTCTGAGCAGAAAAGCCCTTCAATATTGGGAAGCTGTCAAGCTCACAGTGGCAGATAGGAATTTTCCAAAATTCTAATTTTTGCTTGATAGCTTAAATTTTATTGTTGGCAACAAATACTGTCAGCTGTTTTCCTTGAAGTGACAAGTTCACTTTGTTCATTTTTTGACAAATGTCTGCCACACACCTAAGTATGAATAACCATAGTTTGTCAGTCATTCTTTCAAGTAAAACTGACTTTCAGTGAAAAGGAAAAGAAACCTAGCTAGCTCCGCTCTCAAGCGTCTGTACAGAGCCGTACTGTACCTCAGAGCACAGCAGTGGGTACTTAGACCTCCCATTTTGACACACTCAAGAATCTAGATTTATCTAAATCAGTAATTATTACTCCTTTATCCAGGACATTCTTAAGTGACATTGGCCTTTTTCTCTTGTGAGTGCACAGTGGTCTAAAAAATATGTCTGCTGGCCTACTCTGACGCCACTGGCTCAACATGGAATAAGATCACAATATTCTTCCACCATGGCTTTCCAAACATGAGTTCATGTGTCAACCAAGAAAATGGCCTAGTATTTTATCAAAATATTTTTGACCCGGGACTGGAGAGTTGGCTCAGTAGTTAAGAATATAGGCCGCTCTTCCAGAGAACCCGGGTTCAATTTCCAGCACCCCTATGGCAGCTCACAACTGTCTGTAGCTTTGTTCCAGGGGATCCAATACACACATACCTACAGGCAAAACACTGGTATGCATAAAATAAAAGTAAATTATTTAAAATTATTTTAAAAATATTTTGACCCAATGGTTTAAAAATATTTGACCCTTAAAGGTTCTAGAGGATCCCCAGAGATGCTCAGGGGTCCTTGAACCTTATTCTGTAGGGAGATCAATGAGGAGACTAAATGACCTCAATCACCATTGTAAATGGATGATCACCCTGAAGAAACTTGTCTACCCTTGGCTGAATTGAGATGCTGAGAATGAAATAACCTTAATATGCAAAAGTGGATTGTTCTAATTATATCAAAGAAAAATGATCACTGTAGACTAGAATTGGTTCAGGTTCACTATAGATCCGGGGACTTGTAAGGTGTTTTGAGTCTTGTCATATTTTCTTGTTTCTGAAAGTTTGCATTCCAAGACTGATGGGCATATAAACAATTATTGTGTATTTTTAGTGCAAAAACCATTGGCCCAGATGACATGCAAAGAATTTTCATTCATATTTTCTTATGAGAGAAGAATTGCCACGTTAATGACATGTAGAGATGTTCAAAATGACTTTATGTGTTATGTGCTCATTTTTTATACCTTATGATGATTCCATCTTTATCTCCAGCTAGCCTTTCATTGTCTTTATATACACATAGTCATTGCGTGGATGGGGGAATGAAAGTGATATTTTCACAACACACCATACAGCTGAGTTGGCAGTGTCTGTGAACCTTCCTCCAGCCTCTTTCCTACTGCCACGCTCCTCCCTTCCACACCCTGACCATTCCGCTTTTGCTTTTGAATAAACCGCTTTATTTTGTTTAGCCTTCACAGCTGAGAAAAAAAAATGTTGATTTTTGTCCTCCTGGCTGGCTTATTTCACATTTGATATCCTCTAGTTCTATCCCTTGCCTGCAGTGGATACTACTTTACTTTTCTTTTGGGCTACATAATACTCTACTGGCTGTACAAGGTTCAATAAGAATAGTGTTTACATATGGGATATATCATCCATCTTTATCCATTTATCTGTTGATGGACATGCATGCTGACTCCACATCCTAAGTGCTGCAGTGAGCATGCATATGCAGGTATCCTTGTGCATGTGCACGCCATATCCCTCAGTCCATATGCAGAAGTGGGAAAGGCGGATTGGACGAAGGTTCTAGTGTCAGCTCTCCAGTGAATTCCACAGCCTCCCACGGTGCTGTATTGATTGACATCCCTACCAGCCGTGCCCAGGGGCTCTTTTCGCTCCACACCCCTGCCTGCATCTGCATATATGTATGCATATATAGTAGTCATTCTCAATTGGAAAAGATGAAATTCCACTGTAGCTTTCATTTGCATTCGCCTGATGTTAGCTGTGCATGCCACGTGCTCCTCACCTCTGCATCAGTCATTACACGTCTGAGAACTGTCCACTTAGATCATTTTATAGCTCGGTTGCTTGGTTTCTTTCTTCTGGCTCAACTCTCTATTATTACACCCAGTGGGACAACAGGAATACAATGCCCATCTTGCTTCTGACATTGTTTGGGTTTCCTCAGTTCAACAGAATGTTGACTATAAGTTTATAGAATGTAACCATTATTATAGTGAGGTCTTTCTATACTCAGGATATTATCCACCTAGAATCTAGCAATTCTAATGAAGATTTTCTCCCATTCAAAAGATTCAAAAGATTTTTTTCTCTTCGCTCTGTTGACTATTTTCTAAGTTGATATATTTTCTAAGTATATAAGCTTTTAAATTTTTTCCTTTTATTAAAAACAGATTGTATTTTCTCACACAATACATCCTGATTTCCCCTTTCTCTACTCCTCCCGGTTTCTCCCCCCATCCCCTCCTACCCAAATTCACTCCGTTTCTGTCTCTCATTAGAAAGAGAACAATCAGGTTTCTGAGGGAAAAATAATAAACAAGATAAAATATAACACAACAAAAACAAAGCACACAAAGCAAAGAAAAATAATCCAAGACACAAAAATCAGAGACCCACTCGTTTGGACACTCAGGAACCCCATAAATACACTAAACTGGAAACTCGAATGTATCTGCTGAGGACCTGGTGCAGACCCGTGCACACCCTGTGCAGCTGCTTCAGTCTCTGTGTGGTCTATGAGCTCTGCTCAAGTTGATTTAGAAGGTCTTATTTTATTTTTTAATAATTTATTTTAATTTTCTTTTTTGTGTATTGCTGTGAAGGTGTCAGATCCCTGGGAATTGGAGTTACAGATGGTTCTGAGCTGTCATATGGGTGCTGGGAACTGAGCCCAGGTCCTCTGAAAGAGCAGCAAGGGCTCTTAAGCACAGAGTCTGGTCTGACTTTCTTGGTGTCGTCCATGCCCTCTGGCTCTTAGACTCTTTCAGCATCCTCTTCCTGGGGGTTCCCTGAGCCCTGAGGGGAGTGATTCGATGGAGACTTTCCATTTAGGGATGAGTGTTCCTAAGTTGTCACTCTCTGCACGTGGAAGTCTTGCTGTGGATCTTTATATTTGTTCTCTTATTGCAGGGGGAAGCTTGCCTGATGGTGACTGAGGAAAGCACTGATCTGTAAGTACAGCAGAATATCCCAGAGGCTTCCAGTCTGTGGAGAGTGACTATAGTCTTGGCAACAGCCTAGGTTGTTTGGGAAGCCTGAGGGAACTACTTTAGCTAAAAATTCAATTAGATGCAATCCAACCCCAGGCTTGGAAGCTTCACTTGAGGACAAAGGGTGGCCAGTAGGGACTCTGTCTCTCATTTTGCAATTTCATTTATATCCCCCTCATATATCTGTCTAATTTAGGAAGCTTCTCCTGTATTAGATTTCCATTCTATTCTTCAATTGTCACTTAACTTTAGCTGTCTCTCACCATATTCCTTCCCTTGTCCCCAACTCCCCTAATCCTTACTATTTGATCATCCCTTTCTGGCCCCAATCCATCCATAACTGTTCTATTTCCCTTTTCTAATGAGATCTACTACCTCCCATAGTCCCATACTCTATACCTAGCCTCTATGGTTCTACAGATTGTAGCTTTGTTATCATTGACTTAAGAGTCAGTATTCATATATAAACAATTACCTACAATTTGTCTTTCTGGGTTTGGCATACCTCACTCAAGATGATTTTTTAAGTTCCATCTGTTTACCAACAAACTTCACTTTTCTCAATGGCTGAGTAATACTCTATTATGTAAACAACATTTTTTCATGTGTTCTATTGTAGAGGGACATCTAGTTTGTGGCTATTGTGACTAGAACAACAGTGAACGTGGCTGTGTAAGAATCTCTGTGGTAGGCTGAAGCCTGCTTTGGGTGTCTGCCCAAGAGTGGTTATACTGGATCCTGGGGTAGATCAATTCCCATCTTCCTGAGGAACAGCCCCACGGATTTCCATGGTTGCTGTACAAGCTTGCACTTCCATCAGCAGTGAATAAATTGTCTCCTTACTGCACACGCTCACCAGCCTGAGCTATCAACTGTTTTATTGATCTTAGCCATTCTGACTGATTTAAAAGAATATATATCTCAAAGTAGTTTTGCTTTGCATTTCCCTAATGACTAATGATGTTGAAAATTCTTTTAAGTATTTCTTGGCCATTTAATTTCTTCTTTTGAGAATTCTCTGTTTAGATCTGCATCCCATTGTTAACTGAATTATTTGTTTTCTTGATTTTTAGTTTTCAGAGTTCCTTAAGTATGATGGATATTAGCCCTCTATCCAAAGTGTAGTTGGTAAAATCTTTTCCAGCCTTACATGTATGATAATATGATGACATCATCTGCCATGAGGAGCTCTCAGTTTTATGTGGTCCCTTTTATTGTTGTTCTTACTTGTTGAGCTAAAGTTATTCTGTTCAGAAAGTCTATTTCTGTTCTAATAAGTTAAAGGCTATCTCCCACTATTTCTTCTATCGGGTTCAGTGTGCCTGGTTCTATGTTGGGTCTTGGATCCATCTGGACTCGAGTTTTGTGGAGGGCGATAAGCATCTATTTGAATTCTTTTACATGCAGCATCCAGTTTGACCAGAATCATTTGCTGAAGTACTATCTTTTTTCCTGTGTGTATTTCTGGCTTCCTTATAAAAAATCAGATGTTCATACATGTCATTTTTTGCATCTTTAGGGGCCCACCCCCAGCTCCCAAATAAATACATAGAGGCTTCTTACTTATGAATGCCTAGTCTTACCTTGGCTTCTTTCTTGCCAGCTTCTCTAACTTAAATTATATCGAGTCTCTTTAACTGCACTTTGCCTCTGGGCTTTTTACCCTTTATTTATTCTATAGGTCTTCCCTTCTTACTCTGTGGCTGGCTGTGCAGTAGGATGGCTGGCCACTGGTGTCTTCCTCTCCTCCTTTTCTTGTTCCTCCCTCTTCTCTCTTTTTCTCCTATTTATTCTCTGCTGGCAGCCCTACCTATCTCTCGCTCCTGAATAGACATTGGTCACTCAGCTCTTTATTAGACCAATCAGGTGTCTTAGACAGGCACAGGCACACAGCTTCACAGAGTTAAACAAATGCAACATGAAAGAATGTGACATATATACATCACTAAAAATAACCCGCAGTAGAAATGAATGTAACACACCTTAAACTAATGTTCCACAGCAGATTTGTGTCTATGTCTCCAATTCAGTGTCATCGATCAATGTGTCATTATGTGCCAATAGCATTCTGTTTTTATTACCATAGCTCTGTAATACAGGTTGAAATCGGGGATAGTGATGCTTCCAGCAGTTCTAGCTGTTCTGGGTTTTCGTGCTTCCATATGAAGCTGAGAGTTGTCCTTTCAAGCTCTGTGAAGAATTGTTTTGGATTTTTGATTTGCGCTGCATTGAGTTTGTAGGTTGCTCATAGTAGGATGGCCGTTTTTGTTATATTAATCCTTGTAGCTCATAGTATGAAAGTTCTTTCCATCTTCTACTTTTTTGTAAACTGAGGACTTATTGGCATAAACACAACCATATAAAAACTTAAGTTATGCAAAATACAGTCACGATGTACTCTTCCATCCCCCAAGCTCAGCCCCTGAGCCCCCTTCTGCGGAGAGCCAGCCTGGCACCACCCCAGTGCATTCTGTAGTCAGTGGAAGAAGAGAGCTCACATAGCTGTCCAGGTCAATAGTGACGTCCAAGTCGCAATTGTTTTTGGCCTTGGGCTTCATGCCAAAGGTGCCAAAAATCTCCTTGCCAGTCTTTCCTGTTAGGTAGTCCTCCATGTAAAACACAGTCTGCTTCCAGTGTGTATATGGGGACTCATGACTGGTAGAATAGCCCGTCCTCTTGTGGCATCGGTGAACTCGATGTTGAAGTAGGCCACCAATGCATGCAGGTAGTCATTCCGCTTCACTCGTAGGCAGAAGGGGAGGTGAAAGTCAGGTCCTCTACCTTGATTGTATGAATGTCCACCTCCTTTATGAGGTAGACATTAGTGATCAGCTGCTTTGGGTCCACCACGTTCACCAAGGGCTCCTTGATGGCCACATCTTTGACGCAGAACATATCGAAACCATATATTCTCCCAGCAGGGGATCTTGTAGTCTTTGTACTGTCGGGCCTCACATAAAGAGGGGCCCGGTATGGGAAGATGAGGCCATCGGGTGCCAACCACTTGTCATAGGCATGCAGCACGGTGTTGAGCATGGACTCCTAGGGAGCCTAGGCTGTTTGGATGCTCACCTTACTAGACCTGGAAGGAGGTGGGAGGTCCTTAGACTCCCCACAGGGCAGGGAACCCTGACTGCTTGCTCTTCGGGCTAATGAGGGAGAGGGAGTTGATTGGGGGAGGGGGAGGGAAATGGGAGGCGGTGGCGGAGAGGAGACAGAAATCTTTAATAAATAAATAAATAAACAAACAAACAAACAAATAAATAAGAGAGACAGTAGCCCATCCACTCGCCGATGATGATGTCCACTTTATCCACAGGCAGCTCCACCTTCTCACTTGTTGGCTTTGACAATCTTCACAGCATAATCAGAGATGCTTGAACATTCGATCCCAATGACCTTGTGGGCTCCTGTCTTGGCCGCAAACGTGTAGGGGATTCCGGTCAGTGCCTGAGCCCATGTCCGGCACTACCGTGTCTGTGAAGAGGTGCCGATTGTGAAAGATGGAGTTGTGGTATATAAGGATGCTCATCCTTCAGTATCTCCTCATGGATGCCAAAGCGGGCATAGGAGTCAAAGTGAGTAGTCTTTGGTTGTCATGTTCTCAGCATTGGGCTTCTCACTGCTTTCTGGTTGACCACAGGAAACCTCCATGATGCAGTTCACCGCCCCGGCTGCCGCCATCTTCACCCAAGTCTCTCTTTCTATCTTCTAATATCTTTTCAGTTTTCTTTCTTTCTCAAAGTTTCATCATACAAGTCGTTCACTTGCTTAGAGTTACCCCCAAGATATTTTATGTTGTTTGAGGTTATTGTGAAAGGTCCATTTGTCATTTATATAAAGAAGGGATACAGATTTTTGTGAGTTAATTTTGTATCCAGCTACTTAAAAGGTTTATCAACTGTAGGCGTTTCCTGGTGGATCTTTCCGGATCACTTATATATACTAACATATCGACTGAAAATAAGAGACTTTGACTTCTTCCTTTACAATTTGTATCCCCTTGGTCCTCTTCAGTTCTGTTATTTCTCTAGCTAAGACTTCAAGTACAGTATTGAGTAGTATGGAGACAGTGGGCAACCTTTTCTTGTTTCTGATTTTAATGGGATTGCTTTGAGTTTCTCTAAATTTAAAGAGATGTTGGATGTATACTGCCTTTATTATATTGAGGTATGTCTCTTATATTCCTAATCTCTCCAGAACTTTTTATCATGAAGGGATGTTGGATTTTGACAAGAACCCCTTCTGCACCTAATAAAGTGATTGTGTGGTTTTTGTTTTTTAGTTTGTTTTTATGGTAGATTATATTTATCAATTTACATATGTTGAACCATCTCTGTATGTCCGGGATGAAGCTTACTTGATCACAGTGAATGATCTTTTTGATGTGTGCTTAGACTCACTTTACAAGGATTTTATTCGGTAATTTTGCATCTAGGATCATAAGGGAAACTGCTCTGCAATTCTTGTTCTTTGTTGGGACTTCATGTGGTTTGGGTATCAGGGTAACTGTAGCCCTATAAAATTAATTGGGCAGTGTTCCCTCTATTTCTGTTTTGGGGAATAATTTGTGGTGTATTGACATTAATTCTTCTTTGAACATCTGGTAGAATTCTGTACTAAAACCATCTGGCCCTAGATTTTTTTTTTGGGGGGGGGGACGTTTAATGACTCTTATGTCACTGGTTGTTATAGGCCTGTTTAAATTGCTTATCTAACATTGATATAGCTTTGGCAAGTAATATCTATGGAGAAAATTATATACATTTATTTTAGATTTTCCAATTTGATAGAACAGGTTTTTAAAATATGGCCTTATGATTCTTTGGATTTCCTTGGTGTCTGTTGTTATGTCCCCTTTTTCATTTCTGATTTTGTTAATTTGAATAATCTCTCTTTTAGTTAATTTCAGTAAGGGTTTGTTAATCTAATTGATTTTCTCAGAGAACCAACTCTATGTTTTATTGATTTCTTTGTATTTGTTGTGGTTTCTATTGTATTGATTTCAACAGTGAGTTTTTTTCTTGCCTTCTGCTCTTTGAGGTGTGATTTCTTCTTTTTGTTCAAGATAGTCTAGGTATGCTGTTAAAGTACTAGATTAAGATCTCCTAAAAAAAATTTTTTATGTAGCGCTTGGTACTATAAACTTGCCTCTAAGAACTCCCTTCACTGTGTCCCATGAGATTGTATATGTTGTATTTCCATTTTCATTCAATTCTATAGTCTTCGATTTCTTTCTTTACCCATTTTTCATTCAATATTGAGTTGTTCAGTTTCTAGGTGATTGTAGGTTTTCTGTTGCTTCTGTTGCTGTTTGTATACAGCTTTAATCCTTGATAGTCTGACAAGATTCAGGGAGTTATTTCAATTTTCTTGTATCTGTTGAGACTTGCTTTGTGTCTGAGTATGTGGTCAATTTTGGAGAAAGTTCCTTGAAGTGCTAGAAAGAAGTTATCTTATTTTAAAGTGAAACAATGGAATAATCATTTTTGATTTCCACTTCTTTTTTGATACATGAGTGCATTCCATTCATTTTGTGTCTTTCTGGTTCCAAATTCATCTGACATTCTGCTGAGAAGTTCAGGAAATAACCCAGATGATATAGACAAGATTTTAATTCATTAAGTACAAGGTGGTGTGCACAGATCTGCATTTCTATGAGGACTGGAAAGAAAAGCATTCTAAGTTGCGCAGTAGACATGGGGCTTCATCCTCTCTCAGAACAGCATCTTTTATGAACAGGCCTCTATTTGAGATTCATCATTGTGAGCTGGATGCAAATAAATGACTTATTACCACACAAAAATACCAAATTATTTGAACTAAATGAAAAGGTAAGTAAGTTCAGGTCAAATTGAAGCACAATTTTCTTTCAAAATTTTTGGGAAAGTAAGGCTACAGCTTCAGATTTTGAAGTTTGGGGTAAAGGCTATTGACTATGTTGACTTACATGTAAAGTTTACCATTAATTTAATACTTGGCTGTGCCAATATTTTACATAACAAGAAAGGAGACATCACATATCTTATAAAATATATTTATTCTGAGTGATGTTTTATCAGTTTTAATGTTATGTATCAATAATCATAAACATTGAGATAATTCTAAAAAAAAAAGAAGTTATCTTATTTTGTATTTGGGTGAACTGTTCTGTAAATACCAGTTAAGTTTATTTGATTTATAGCTTCAGTTACCTCCTACATCTCTCTTTAGCTTTTGTCTAGATAACCTGTCTGTTGGCAAGAGGGGCATAGTGAAGTCTCCTACCTCAGCATAAAGCTCCTCCTACAGGAGGAGATTTATGTAATCATATAATTTTTCACAAACTTGATTGCCCTGATATTGGGTGTACAGATGTTAAGCATTGCAATGTTGTCTTTGCGGATTTTTTTACTTGATGAGTATGTAGTGTCCTTCCCTATCCCTTCCAAATGGTTTTGGTTGGAAGTCTGTTTTGTCAGATCTTAAAATGACTACACAAGTTTGGTTCTTTGGTCTATTTCCTGGGAATAACTTTTCCCATCCTTTTAGCCTGAGGTGGTATCTATCCTTGATGTTAAGGTGTGTTTCCTGAAGGCAACAGGATGGATTCTGGTTTTGCATCCACTCTGTTATCTGTGCCTTTTTGTTTGGAACTTGAGACCACTGGTATTCAAAGCTATAAATGAGCCATGTTTTTTTATTATTTTTTATTCCAAATTACTTTTTTACTAATGTGGTAGTGGTATGTATGTGTCTCCCTCTTTTGATTATTTGCTGTCTTTTGGAAGGTATAGTTAACCTTTAAGTTCTAGTTTGCCTTCTAGCCCCTTCTGTAGGGCTGGGCTTGGAGAAAGATATTGCTTAGTTTGGTTTTGTCATGGAATATCTTATTTCCTCCATCTATGGTAATTGAAAGTTTTCCTGGGTACAGTAGTTTGAACTGGTATCTGTGGTCTGTTAGCATCTACAGCACATGTGTCCAGGCCATCCTGGCTATTTGATCTTCTCCTCTGGCAGCATATTATTATGTATTCTTCGTTCTGTATGTTTCATGTTTGGATTATTATGTGCCAATCTATTTGGTGCTCTGTATGTTTCTTGGATCTTGATAGGCATCTCCTTCTTTAGGTTAGGAAAATTTTCTTCTATGATTTTATTGAAAATATTTTTATAGTTTTGACCAAGGTTTCTTCTCTCTCCTTCATTCCTATTGCTCTTATATTTGGCCTTTTAATTGAGCATTGCGTTTCCTGGATATTATGTGCCAGAATTTTTTTTTTTTTAGATTTAACATTTTCGCTGACCAACGTATCCAATTTTTCTACCATGTCGTCAATGTTCGAGATTCTTTCTTCCATCTCTCATATTCTGTTGGTAAGATTTGCCTCTGGCGCTCCTGGTCGAGTTCCTAAACTTTTATTTTATAGTTTTTCCCCCATTTTGAGTTTTTAAAAATTGATTCTATTTCTTGAAATTCATTCATCATATTCTTTTATCCTTTTCCTTCCATTGTTTGTGTTTCCACAGATTTTAAAAAGGATTTATTTCCTCTTTAAGGACCTCTCTTGTGTTCAGAAAGAATATTTAAGGACTTGCACATGCACGTGTGTGTG
Source organism: Alexandromys fortis (assembly GCF_014885135.2). Lineage (NCBI taxonomy): Eukaryota > Metazoa > Chordata > Mammalia > Rodentia > Cricetidae > Alexandromys > Alexandromys fortis. Next base: position 227,959 of record NW_026068100.1, read on the forward strand.
AGAGACAGACAGACAGACAGACAGACAGACAGAAACAGAGACAAAAAACCTCATGTAGGAATCAGTTTTCTATGCCAATATTATAAAGTATTTCACCATATTTTCCTCTAACAGCTTCAGTGTCTCAGGTCTTACATCTTCCATCACTTTTGAGTTTATTTTTATGTAATTCTTGGAGAGAGGATAAGAATTATCACCAAACTTCAACCTTCTGCATACACAGACTCCCCAACATCATTTATTGAAGAAGCTAACACTTGCAAATAAGGTTCTGACATTTTTAGTGAAGATCAGTTGGTTAAAAATATGTCCTTCTATTTCTGGATCCTCTGGTTTGCTCTGTTGGTCTCCATGTCTGGTTTTATGCCAATGTTATGCTGTGTTAGTTAGCACAGCTCAGTAGTGTGTTTTGAAATCAAGCTTTGTGATGGTTCCAGACTTGTGTTTTTGTTCAGTTGCTTTGGTAATTTGGGGTTCTTTGTAATTCAATAAGAACTTTAAGAATTTTAGGGATTTTAGTGCCTCAAAGAACATCACTGGTGTTTGATGGAGACCGTCATTGACTGCCGATTGCCTTTGGCAGCAAGGGCACTTATTAATTCTTTCAGTCCATTAACATGCATGTTTTTTATTTATTTATTGTGCTCTGTAATTTTCTTTGTCAATATTTTTCATTTCCCTATATAATATCTTATTATGTATTAGGTATGGGTTGTGACTATTATGCATGGGGTTGCCATGATTTCTTTCTTAGTGAATAAATTATTGGTATAAAGAAGCTGTTGAATTGTGTGTATTGATTTTATGTCCTGTTAGTTTACTGAATTGGTTTAATAGCTTTTTGGCAGACTATATGTTTTTTCTGTATATAGTCATAGCATATGTGATTAATGATAATTTTCCTTTCGTGTTTGTGTGCCTTTTATTTCGTTTTTAACTTCTTTGTCTTAAGTTTCTATTACTATACTGAACAAGAGTAAGCACATACGTGTCAGCTTTGATGCCTTCTCAGGTTTTTCCCTGACTCAGTGTGTTCTCTGAGAGCTTCTCATTGATAGTCTTTATTATATTGGTGTACAATTTTTTTATACCTAGTCCTGTTGTGGCCTTTATCATAAATAGATGTTGAAGAATTTTTTAAAAATCTGTTTCTTTATTATGTGATTTTGTCTTTAACTCCCTGTATGTTTACTGACTTTTACATTTTGAATTCTCCATCTCTTCAGTGAATGGATATCATGCTCATAGTGTATGAGAATGTCTAATGTATTATTAAATTCAATTTGCAAGTATTTGAGGGTTTTTTTACAATTATGTTCATCATGAATATTAATCCAATGTTTTATTGTTTGTCTTTGTCAGATTTTGGTAGCAGAACAATGCTGGCCTAGTAGAATGGAAGAATCTCCTCTCTTTCAATTGTATGGAACTGTTTGAGAATCCAACATGTCTTTTTTGTTGTTGTTTTGTTTTGTGAGGCAGGGTTTCTCTGTGTAGCTCTGACTGTCCTGGAATTGCTTTGTAGACGAGGTTGCCCTAGAACTCACAGTGATCCACCTGCCTCTGCCTTTCTAGTGTTGGGATTAAAGGCATGTGCCACCACTCCTGGCGAGAGGAAGAGGACCTGTCTTTCCTAGAAAGTTCCTCTCACCGCTAACTAAATGATAGAGCCCCAGCATGCAACCGTGTGCTTGTTATAAACTTCTAATGCCATACTTAAGAATAAAGCAACTAAATAAATATTCCCCTCGCCCTTCCCTTCATGTGTGCCATGCTCTAGGACCCAGCTCAACTTAGCAGAGTGAAAACCCTTTTTCCCCTCCACTCTACCCCTTTGCATTGCTCTCTTTCTCTTATACAGCCTTAACTCTTCTCATTGTTCTTGTCTACTGCTCTGAATCTTTTTTGAGTCTCTTCTAGACCTACATGTGGGCTGCGATGTACTGATTTATCTTCAGATTCATCACATTTGCCAGTCAAATCCAAGAGGGTGCCTTTTACTCATGAATGCCAAGCTAGATTGCTAACTAAAAAAAAAAAAAAAAAAAAAAAAAAAAGATACTGAGAATGGAGATCGTTTATTATTTTTTGCCCCCATTAGGACCCTGACACTACAATGATGTGGCTCATGACTCCCAGGCAACCTTTTACAGTTCTGACTTCACAGAAGACATCTCAGAACTCCTGCTTGGAATCCTGGTGATTACTGTGTGTGTCATTCATCTGGCTTCAGTTCTTGAGTCCTTTTGACAAAACTTTATTGGTGCTATGCCTGTGTTGGGTGTTTACAAGGTCGGTTACTCCAGGTACTGCTTTGTATCACATCCTCTCCCAACCTTGAGCAGGAAAATCAGCTATTTCCTCACATACCCTCGATTCCTGCTGACTCCTGTCTGCTTTCATCATTGCCCAGTCTAAATAGGCTCTGGCCTTTCCTCCCCCTCTTGCTGTTCCTCAGCTCCCCAGCTCCAGACAGAGGCTTTACCACTTGATGATCCCAGTCTCTCTTCTTGGCCAGGCTGCACCCATAAAACTAGCTACAGCCTGAAAGAGCAGCCACCCTAAAACAAACCCAACTGTGATATCCTCCCATAGCCATAGCTATGCAGGAGAGTTTTTTTGTTTTGCTTTGGTTTGGCTTGTTTTATTTGTTTTTGTTTTAGGTTTTTTTTTTTNTTTTTTTTTTTTTTTTTTTTTTTTTTTTTTTTTTTTTTGCATTAGTTAAGGACCCTCTTCTGGGAAGTGTTGGGAAGGAAGCAGAAAAACTGTTTTTATGCTGGGTTAGGGCTCTGTGGCGCTCCTCTGCAGTAATTCAGAATGCACTAATGCCACAGATAAGGAACTTCCTGCACACCTCACGGGGGAGTTTTTAAACCTGAAGTGTGGGTTTGTTTTTAGAAACAATCACAGTTACTATATACGAAAATATCTTATTTGTATCTTCCCAAAGATGGTTAAAGTGAGTGTAAAACACCGGGAAAACTATTTCTGTAAAATGATGGTCCTTTTTAGAAATGTTATATTTCCATGCTCAAAATAATTCCAGCTGAGAAAACTTCTTCCCAAGAACCTCAATTTCTGTTTTATCAAAAGCATCAGCCATGTAAGGCCTTGTGCTTTTCCCGTCATACTTGTAGTTATTGAAAGTCTACTTACTTTCACGCATACCTTGAGTAAGGGAGACAACTGATGATTTTTTAGAAGAAGAGAGTAGCTGGTGTGCTCACTGTGCAAGCATGAAGTCTGGACTTCCATCACTTCAATTAAACCTCGGCGTGAGGGCTGGGCAGATAACACAGTGGAAGACGGCTTGCAGTGCAATCTGATTCTGAGACCTCAGTAATCAGTTATAAACTAGGCATGATTGCACATTCCTGTAGCCCTGCTGTTGGAGGGCAGAAACAGGCAGATCCTGGGATTCTCAGACATCCAGCTTAGTGGAAACAGTCTCAGGTTCAGTAACACACCTTGTCTCAAAACCAAACAAAATGGTGGAGCAGTATAGGAAGGCATCCACCATCCTACATACACACACGCATGATGAATGTGTGCCACACCTGTAATCGTAACACTTGTCTCATACACACAAGTCCGGAGCAGTGGTTCACACCTGTATCCTAACACTTGTCTCATATACACAAGTCTGGAGCAGTAGTTCACACCTGTATCCTAACACTTGTCTCATATACGTGAGTCTGAAGCAGTGGTTCACACCTGTAAACAGAGACTGTGTGTTCATTTCTCGGCTGCCCAGACCTGAATAATCACACAGAAACTATATTAATTACAAAACTGTTTGACCAGTTCAGGCATATTCATAGCTAACTCTTATATCTCAAATCAGCCCATTTCTGTTAATCTATGTATCGCCATTACGCAGTGGACTACTGGTAATATTCCTTTATCCTTCTCCTTTGTCAGCTCCATGGCATCTCCTGACTCTGCCTTCTTTCCTACTCTGTCTCTGCCTGAATTTCCCACCTTGTTATATTCTGCCCTGCCATAAGTCAAAGCAGCTTCTTTATTACCCAATGGTAATAAAACATATTCATAGCATAGAGAGGGGAATTCCACATCATCTCCTCTTTTTTGCCTAAATGAAAAGGAAGGTTTTAACTTTAACATAGTAAAACTGTATATAACAAAACAGGCATCAAGCAAGAATTACAGTTACAATATCACACACCTATAATCCTAACACCTGCCACCAACATATGGTGTAGTGGTCCATACCTACAATCCTAATTCCGGTGATAGAGGCAGGATGATCATCCAGAAGTTCCAGCAGGGATACATAACCAGACCCTGCTCCCCACTCCAGAAATAATCCTCAACAAATTGAAGAGAAATGTCTTTTTGTACCTACATCAATTTGACAGTTATATGTAGGTATTGCTGATCTATGCTCCTTTGACAGTGAATGAAATTTTTTAAAAAGCCTTCGTTATATGGAAGAAGGGAGATTCTAGATTGGCATTTTTGTTTATAAATGACATTTTAATTTTTAAAAATTAAAATTACCTATAATCATTTACCTTTTTTTTCTTTCTGTCTCCCCTATCCCCCCACAAATGGGGGAAAGAAACATCTGCCTGCCTCAGCCTAAAGTTTCATTTTTGGAACTTTATCATCCAGATTCGAAAGCATGGGTGATCGTGTCGTGTCGGGTGAAGTTAGTTACCTAATGATGGTTCACCGTAAATCTTTCTTTCCTCCAAACCTGGATGAACTGCAACACCAGGCGTGGGAAAAGATGTTTATTTTCTTGAATATTTTTAGACATTGGGAAATCCATATTCAATTTCTTCCGTATGGGAATATATGTTAGCGTATAGTTTCTACCCTTGTCAAATGCTGTGTGTTTCAAGGTTTTCCGCAGAAGTTCCAGGTGGCAGGTTACAGACTGGAGGGGGAGTTGCGTGAGACCAGCTTTTTCTCCATCAGCTCTAGCGTGGGTGGAACAAAGAGACCTTGCAGGCCTTTGATGGACCTGACATTCTGCATTCATTTCTTATTTTAGTTGAAGCTTTTGTTTTGTTCTGTTTTGTTTTTTGAGATGTGTTTGGTTTGGTTTCTGGTTTGGATTGACTCAGGTCCTTATTGCACAGGCCAGACTTACGCCAAACTCACAATTCTCCTGCCTCAGCCTGCGGAGTTCTGGGATTGCAGAAAAATCACCCGACCAAGAAGTGATGTGTGAACTGTGTGGATTCATCTGTGAGGATCAATGGCAGAAGCAGAAGAAAAACTCAAACCCTCATAGATTTTAATTGTTTCCAAAGAGTAACAGAAGCAACTCGGACAGGCTGCTTAGGGATGTATAACTTACTGCAAGTGAGGCCTGCTTTCTAGGCATGGGGACCGAAAGCTAAGCAAGGCTTAACTGAATCACAGCGCAGTCCCTTCTGCTATCTCATGGAAAGCATAATTTACCAGCAGTGGGAATAATGATGATAATGATTCGAATTAATAAACTTGCTGGTGAAACCACCATTCAGACACATGCTGAGTAATTTAATTAGCCCGGGCTGCACTTTCTCTGTCAATCCCAAACTTACCCGGATTGGATTGGTAAGCACATTTTTCACTCTGTGAGTCTGAGAAGTTTATTTTTACCTGGCAAATTATTTTAAACATGAGACAGAACAGGGCAGCTTTGCTGAAATCACACAGGAAGCGCATGTCCCTGTTCCGCAGGCCTGGGCCTTAGCAGCCTGCATCCCTGTGCACAAAGAGCTGGTGTGAATTTCAGACCCGGGGTCTGCTCTAAATCAAGGGGATGGGAGAAATTGGAAATGACATCGTTTACCCAGGGGCCTTTGCCATCGAGGGTTGCTTTATTTATTTATTTTTTTAACTTTTACACGAGGCTCAGAACTCACTGGCTTCCTTAAGCCGTGTGTGTCCCTGTGTTAGGCAGGGGCATGATAGTAGTTAGGGATAGTCTTCCCCACTTTTTTATTTCATTTGCTTGTGGTTTCCCTCTCCCTACCCCCAAATATCTATTATTTCTTTTTCCGCTCAAGACTAAGGGGCAGTGGGTGCTGACTTTCTTGTACATTCAGGGCCAATACATTTCTTTACGTGCCAGTTTCTGAAACAAAGCCAAGGCGTCATTGAGAAAGGTTGATACATTCTTGTCTCCCTCTTACCCACATCTCCTTCCTTTCCCTTAAATCTTTAAGTTTTAGAGCCAAGGCGCTCTCTCTCTCTCTCTCTCTCTCTCTCTCTCTCTCTCTCTCCTTTCTCTCCTCACTCTGTCTCTCTTTCTCTCTCTCTCCCTCTCTCTCCCCACCCTGAGGTGGTTGTCCCTGAAACTGATATATCTATCTGATAACAATAACTTCCCTAGCCTCCCAGAGAATGCACGCCCCAGGGCTGTGAAGAACAAAGCTGGCCGCCAAGAGAAGTGGGGGTATCGGGATGTGCAGCCTCTCATCCCGGTGGCACCAACCAGAGCCCACAAACCATTTTATCATCCTCTGGCCCTAGGAGATCAAAAGAGGCTGTGTTTAGAGAGTTGCCCTCAAGGTTGAGTTAAGCATTTGGTCTTTTGTTTGTCCCAGGGGCTTCCCTCCTCATCTTCTGGGAGGACACACTGCTGAATGGACTGAGCCGAGGGGTGTTTCTGCTGAACGGCTGCTCTGGACCCCATTGCTTTTCTTCCTGATCTGATTTAGATGGAGGTCTTCATTGGGGGTATATTAGCCCCATGGGTCTCTGCCCCCTGCATGAATTCAGAGTCTTTTATTGGTAGTCATGCACAAGAAGAGGTCATTTTTTCTGTTATACTGAGAATATGTTTCACCTCCCAATCAAGATCAGTTTTAGCTACTGTCTGTAAAAAGTTTGCATATTGTATGTATTTTTATAAAACCTTCAAAATAATATTTTGGTTTCATGGGGAGACCTATAATTCAGAGAGGTCCTTTAGTATTGTCAAAATTAATATGAATATCTGCAGAACATGTTTTACCGGAATGTAAAGTGCTTAGTGATATATTTTCTAAGTTACGAGAACTAAGATGTTCATTGTGAAGTGATAAAATTTGGAGGGTGACTGGCAAGGAAGTACTGCTAATAGCATGAGGTGTGTTTCAGGGGAAGGATGATGAAAACGATTTAAAACCAGTAGAGGTGATGGCTATGAAACTCCAAATATTACTAAAATCTTTTGAATTGTGTGTTTCCTTGGATCACCAGGAGAGCTTCAGCATTTTGCTAGCATCTAAACCCCACTCAGGACTAAACGAGCAGGCAGAGAGTAGTCTATCAGCATATTCTACGGTCCCTTCCTTCTTACATACTAGTTGAACAATTAAACCAGTAAGTGAATGAAAATGAGGACGTGACCCTTTCAAGGTATGGCTGTGGAGAAGGGATTTATTGTAGATATGATGGAGAGAACAGCCAGAGGCATCTGGAAGAGTCCAGACTGAACTTGGCCATGAGAGGAGAGGTGGGGGAAAGGGAGGAAGAGAGGAGAGAGAGAGGGGGGGGGCGAGGGAGGGAGGGAGGGAGGGAGGAGGAGGAGGAGGAGGAGGTGAGAAAACCAAAAAGGGAGCAGAGATCAAGAAAGCACGTAGGTGAAATAGCAGATTTATATAGAATGAGAAGCCAAGCCCTTGGGTTGGAGAGGTTTGGGGTAGGGAGTGGGGTGAGGGGTGGTGGGAGGAGCCTTGTCCAGGGTTTCTTTAGGACCCGACATGAAGAAGATTCACTGTGATTCCCCTGATAAAAAGCCTCACTTCTACTTTTCTCTCCACAAACCTTGTGCCCTCACCGTGTCCGGAAGGAACACTCTTACTGGTGTTATCTCGCTCTCTCCAGTACAATTTTCTATAGGCCAGAGGTTCTCGAATTCTAGCAAGCATCAAGATCATATCCAGTAATTCATTAAATCAGGACATCTGACTTAGAAGACCTGGACTTGGGTCAGAGGGTTACTTTTCTAGCAAGTTCCCACAGGAAGCTAACACTGCTGAAATGGAAGCATAGAACCAGGACAAGGAGACGAAAAAGAAAAAGAGGCTGGGTAATGAGCTAAAGAACCTTATTGCTGTTAGCAGAGGTCGTACGTGAGGGCTGTGCTCTCTAGGCTGTCTAACAAAGAAAACGGCTGATTCAAGATAACCTGCAGGAACTTTTGAGCACTTGGAATGCGGTCATCATGACTGAGGACATAAACCCAACTTTAATTGTAATTAAAATAGAAAACTGGTACTTGATCTAGCTCGTGGAAAACTTCAAGAATGGGAAAACACATGGTATAGCTTCAACTATAAATTTTTACAAAATTTTAACACAGATCATATATTTCCTATGAAATCTACATGACAGATATTAAAACTTCATGAGCAGGTCATGGTGGCCCATATTTGTAATCCCAGCACCCAACAGACTGAGGCAGGAAGACTTTATTTTTATTTGATGACAGTTAAGGCTATATAAGCTTTGTCTCAAATAAAACTAGTGTAAAACAGAATCTAATAGCTCATCAAAAGTTCTCAAATATGTCAAGACTGTGGGTGCAAGTCTGTGACCCCAGCTACTCACAAGGCTGAGTCAGGAAGATCTCAAGTTGAAGATTGCCTGACCCATGGAATAGACTGACGCCACTGTGAATGGTTGGAGCTGTAGCTCAATGGGAAATGTCTTTCCTTGTGTATTCGAAGCCCTGGGTTCTATATTTAGCACCACACTCACACACACACACACACACACAAACACACACACACAATGTTGAAATAGTTTTGATAAGATTGTTTAACTATATTAATTCTATAAAATTTAATGTGATTAACTGTATAGAAACAATTTCTTTTTACTTGGTAACGTGCCTACTAGAGAACTTGAAATGACCTGTAACAGCCATGTTCCTATTGGAAAGCAGGGTGTATATGAGCAGTAGCCAATAAAGCAGATGCATGTTGCTACCAAATTTTAATCAACTAGAATTCTTTGAATAAGAAGCATCTGTCTCCATAGCTACATTTTAAGCCTTTGATTGATGCGCCTGCCTAGTGGATAACGCATCTCACTCCATAGATAGAGACTGTTGGCATGAACACAGGAACTCTATTGAATAGCCTTGGTTCGCACTTTCAATAAATTCAGAGGTGAGATCTTTTCCCGGATTAGGGCAGAAGGTTACTAAAGTAAAAATGGCACCTGAGGTAGCAGACTGTAAAGGACACCACACAAAATGAAGACCACAGTAAGACAAAGAACTGTTGTTTACTAAAGTAAAGGAGATGGACAGAGGCCTAACAGGAAGATGGGGAGGGTTGCAGTGTTGAAGGAGAACGGCCTCTTCTCTTTCCCTTCCCGGTCTTCACTCCTGAGACGAGGTCCCACTGAGACAGAATGGCGTTGAGCTTACAATGCTCTCACCTCAGCCCCACTGCCTACATCAGTGGGCAGCTGATGTGGAGCTGACAGAACGTTAATATCATGACTGAGTTCTCGAGGATGGGAGCTGGTAACAGGAATGAAGAGCACAGGGACAAGACAGACGTTCAAGGCCAGGGGCTGCAGATGGCCATGGTCAGAAAAGGTAAAAACTGACAGAATCTGAGGATTAGCATTCCACAGTAAGACATGGAGGAAGGGAATGCTGACCACAGTGTTTTGGAAAAAGAAGAGATGTACTGCTTCAGGAAGGAGCCTTGGACTTGCTCAGAAAAGTACATCCGTGAGGTATTATCACTTCTTTAGTGAAAGTCTTTGGCTTTGAATCCAAACAACCTTTCTCCACATAGGTCCCTCAGGTACCTCCAGTGCCACCTACTCCATCAAGGGGACAAACATGCTCGTATCTTAATCACATAGAAAGCTCTTTGATGGGTAGAGTAATGTGTTCTTCCTTTTTTCCAATTTCCAAGTTTCAAGATATTTATGTCAAATTAAGGTTAATATTCTTGTATGCCCAAGCACAAAGACTGGACCCAAAAGAGTAAAGGAAAACTGTAAAGACACCCAGTAAAACATGCCATAGCTCAAACCTCCCCATCCACTTCTTCATTATTTTTAGTCAAAAATGTGAACAAAGGCATCTTGGGGCAATGTCACAAAGCTGAGCCACATCATTACACAGAGGAAATCCGAACAGTGTTAGGATGGGCACCTGATAAAAATGACACAAGAGGAATGGAGTGAACGTTTCAACATCATTCACCCTGTGGGCTTTTTGTTGTTGTTTTGGTTTGGTTTGGGTTTTTTGTTTTGTTGTTTGTTTGTTTGTTTGCACAAGGCACTGGGCTCAGCTCTGTGCATGTATGCAGTCCTGGCAATAATCTCAAGGTGGAATGCTAATAGGAACACCGAGGTAAAAAGCAGGCATGATCGGGAATTCCAAAGGCCTGGTACTCAGAGCAGAGCCCACTAGGTGATGGAAGCATTGACTGGTCAGAGCACACAGAAAGCCAAGCAGGAGAAATCGATATCCACCTACATTAGGACAACAGTCTGAACAGCGTGACTGATATTTTAATCCCCCGGTACCCAGAGGTCAGGGATTTCTATGCCAGGAGTGGATCAGTTACACAGTCTCGTGGTAATACGGAGCATGTGCCTGGGGCAGCATGTCAGTCTGGGTCATCTTGGATGTCCCAGACACTACACAGGACATATGCCAGGATAGCTGGAATGCTAACATCCACTTCCTACTTACTGTGCTCGACATCCTTTCGGGGATAATTAACAATTTGGTGAAATTGATTTTGAAAAGAGGGGAAACAAAGACCACGTTTTATTTATTTCTTTCTTCTCCTTCCTAAGATCTGTTTCCCCTCTGTATCTATACAGTTCAAGTTGGTGATGTAAACAACCGCGTCTCATTTTTGTTCTTGAACTTCGGGTAACTCTATAGTCAACGGGCCATCTGGACACGTTCCTTGAAGCTCTCCTATCTATGTTTCTGGACCATCGGCTGAGACGTGCAGCCTGATTGTGCACAGCACTCTGGGAAAGGCATGGCAGTGAAATGGAGAAATGTAGCCTGTGCAGAGAGGCCTCCGCTTGGGGCTGCACATTTGGGTATGTGCAGCCAAATGTTCATTCCACGTGACGCTGGGGGAGCCTTGGTCAGCATGTAATCCAGTGTGGTTTGGGCAAGGAAAAGACAGGAGAACATGAAACTGCCAAGTCTGGGGCCTGTTACGCAGTTGTGACCTGACCTAGAATGTGGTGCTGAGTTGTGTGGGGAACTCAGTCATAAAGAGGCAGCTGTGGTCTTCTTAGTTGTGAACTCGAGATCATTTTTGCAGAAGACGAATTGCCCCTAAATGATTGATCTGGTATTTGGAGGAAATACTGTTCCCTGCGTCTTCCAAATGGAGACACTAACCAGACACTTGTCCCACACCCAGACCGGGCATTGTGGTGTGGCTTGTACCATGGTCTGTTGTACTAGTACCATGACCTTGAACTGACAGTTGCCCTTTAAGTATCAAGCTTGTGTTTTTCATCTTAACATGATATGCCAGGGGCACGGAATAGCAACCTCCATACTTTCACATACCACATGTTGGTGCCAGGTTTAAGCCGATAAAAGCCTGGGAAGAGTTTTGAGAGGTCTGAATGAGGTTGGACTTATTTAGCAAGAGACAGTAAGTCCTCCTATTTTGGCCTTAGACAATCTAGAAGAAAATTATTGACATGCTCTGTGAGCGTGGACTCAAAGTAATTTAAAATGTTAAGCCAACGGACATGTTCTTTTCTTTGTTTTGTGAGGTTTTACAGCAAAATGACTTGTTTGGCTGAAAGGCTGGATTTGCCGGCTTCGGCTTTGCCCAGAAAGGTCAAACCTGGGGAACTAGGGGGCTCACAGGAAAATAAGCAGAGGAGGGAAGCAAGACTGCACCTTAGATCAGCTGGCCAAGGTCAGAACTGCCAAGAAGCTGGTGGGGAACTGGGGCACCAGTGAGCCCCGGCATCCTGAAGTACACACAGAAGCCTACCCATGAGTGTAGATATGGTATTCTCACACTTCTGCCCAGAGTCATGATTACAGACCGGGTGTTCTTCTTTGTTCTTCCCTAGCCCTTGACACCAGACTACATCGTTCCCTGAGCCTTCTCCTTCCTTTTGGCCATTTCAGCCTGGGGGGCGGGGTGAAGGAGTAGTGACCCACACGACTGAGGTTTCTTTGGTCTTGAACATGCAGATTATTTCCAGGTGTGAAGCAAAAGGAGCCAACTGTTAGATCAGCTATTTGGTGAGAATAAAAGCACCGATAATAAGCCTCCTGTTCGGATAGAGTTTGATTGCTACAGAGCAAGTTCCGCCCTTAGCTCATTTGATTGTCACAGAAGCTCAATGAAATCAGTTCACTCCCAAGGCCACTGGTGAAGAACCTGAGGCTCCAGCTGACTCTGTATCCCATCGGAAGTCACGGGAGTAGGGGGGTCAGGCTTGATCTGGGGAGTTACCATTCCATCCAGTCCTGTTGTACAAAAGATTATGGAATGATGAATGGCCCTTCCTCTGACTTCATCTACTCATCTCTGACTCCTCCTTCAGCTATGTTTTTCTCCAATAAGATCATTACAGCATTTTTCTTCTGCCTCCCTCAAGTCCCACACCTTGGAAAACATCAAAGTCTTTCTTAACAGGATCTTTTTACCAGCCCAGTCGGGATAGGAGTGGGTTTCAGCTCACATCAGATGGAAGCCAAGCAGATGATTACAAAGTCCGTGAAAAGATTTCTTCTTCCCCCTTCTGTGTTCCCTGCAAGCGCACAGCTGGAAGGCAGTCCCTTTTGCTTTCCACCAAGAAAAAAAAAAAGCTTGCTCTTTTTAGTGTCTGCCTGTGACCTGTGACTAGGAACGAACTGTATACAGTATCTACATTCAGCCAGCATAGAAAGGCTTTGGGGAGGCTAGCCTGGATCCTCAAGACCCTGGGGTAGTGGGAAGACATCCACGGCCCAGGCTGGTGGATCTCTCTATGATGAGCAAATGTGTGTTGGAGAAATGGGAGAGAAGGAGCAGAACGGTTGATGTGCTGTGGAAAGAGGCAGGACTGAAGAAGTGAAGGCAGTGAGGAGAGGCTGATAGGGGAGGCCTTGCTCCCCAGGGCCATGTCTGGGTCCATAGTCCTACCATAGTCCTGTGTGGCCATCCATAGTCCATGTTGCCACCAAAGGTCACAAGGATCACCAGTGTCCGGGGCTGCCATTAGTGGACATGTCAATGTCCGAGAGGAGTTCGGTCACCAGAGCCACACTGATCTTAGCGGCCTGTGCTGTTAAGTCTGTGACCCTCAGCAGCCAGAGTCTGAGTTGATGTCTGTGGCTCCTGTTGCAGCTGAGGGCCATGTGGTTGCCCAGGGACCATGTTGTATCCGGGCCATGTGGATCTAATTAGTCATCGTGAGTCTGGATCAGAACTACATCTGGGGGCCGTGTCTGGGTCCGTGGCCCTACTGCAGCCAGGGTCTGAGTTGATGGCCATGGCTCCCATTGCCAGGAGGGCCATGTGGATCCCCTGGGTCTGGGCTGCAACCTGGGGCCATGTTGGTGTCTGAAGGCCACACTGCTTCTGGGGCTGTGACAATCTGAGTGACTTCACTGTCACTTGGGGCAACAGTGACATCCAGACTGTGGTCCCACTGCAGCCAGGGTCTGTGCTGCCACCAAAGGTTACATGGAAGCCTGGGTTTAGGGCCTCAGTCTATGGTCTTGTTGGTGTCCAGGGGTCATACCGCCACCAGAGCCATCCTGATCTAAGTGGCCCTAAGATGTCATCCAGGCCCAAGCTGCTGCCGAGGGCCATGTCTAGGTCTGTGGTACTGCTGTGACTGGGTCTGTGTTGATGCATGTAGCCCATGTCACCTCACAGAGCCTTGAGAACCATGAGTGATGGAATCAGAGGGCCACGCTCAACCTGCTCTGCCCTTCACTGGCCCTGAGACAGCTGACACTGCCCCTCACTGGATGCTGCAGCAAGGGAACTGAGCCCAGCCCTCATGGGAGAGACAGCACCCTTCCCCACAGGCGGGGAGAAGAGGCCCTGATGGCATGGGTGTAGGGAATGGTCCTGGGAGCCTGGACTGGCAGCTCTGCTACCACCCAGAACCACAGCTGAGGCTGGGGTTAGCCCAGACTAACATCCACCCCATCTGGGACCTGCTGGAGACTGTGAAGGGAATTGTCCTGTGGATGACGCTGAGTGGCTGTGGGTATCCCCGAGGAGTTCCCGGGAGGATCCAGTGAAGATGCTGTGCCAGAAACCAGAAGCACTGAACCCGAGCAGTGACTCACGGGTAATGAACATTTGCAAGTAAAGCTGATTGGACAAAAGGATACCCTGTGTGACACGCCTGGGCTCCCAGTGCCACCAGGACAAATGAAGAGGTGTTGGAGAGGCAGAAAACATGGAAGAGTGAAAGGTTTTCTTTTCCTTTTTCTCCCCCTTTTTTGTTGATGGTGCTTTTGTTTTGCTTTGTTCTTGTTCTTTTGTGGGTTATTTGCTTTTATTTATTGTTTTCTTGTTTTGATTATTTTTTTAATTTTCGTGTGGGGGTGTACATGGGGGAGGGGAGTATATGGAGGTACTGGGAGGTGAGCATAATTGGGGTGCCTGATGTGAAATTCCCAAAGATTCAATAAAGAAATCATGATTGATGTATGTAAAAAGAAAGGGTTTGGGGGATATTTTCAGGACAGAGTTTTGTTTTCTCACGAATACTGGAATCTTTACAACTATCTCAGACGCATAGAGGGTCTTGAATGATAGCTCCTGCCTAGAATACTCAGCGAGCTCATTCCCTCACCTCCTTTGACTGTTCACTCCATCCTTATCTTTTAATTAGCTCTCATCCCCATCAGCAGTCTATTTACAACTCGTGCCTACGCACCATCCCTCCATGGCTGGTCCCCCCATTGCTCTACCATCCCTCTGCCTATAGCCTGAACTACTGTCCCTCCATGGCTGGTCCCCCACATTGCCCCACCATCCCTCCATGGCTGGTCCCCCACATTGCCCCACCATCCTTCCATGGTTGGCCTCCCACATTGCCCCACCATCCCTCCATGGCTGGCCCCCCACATTCCACCATTCCTCTGCCTATAGCCTGAACTACCATCCCTCCATGGCTGGTCCCCCACATTACTCCACCATTCCTCCATGGCTGGTCCCCCACATTGCTCCACCATCCGACCATGGCTGGTCCCCCCATTGCTCCACTATTTCTCTGCCTATAGCCTGAACTACCATCCCTCCGTGGCTGGCCCCCCACATTGCTCCACTATTCCTCTGCCTATAGACTGAACTACTGTCACCCCGTGGCTGGTCCCCCTCATATTGTCCTACAATTCCCTTGCCTATAGCATGCATTACCTAAAATACCACATAACTTACTTATTTGGTGTGTTTCTTGTTCATGACTTGTCTCTTCCTTCTTAAATTAGGTTCTAAGAGGGGACAGAGTTAGGTTTTATTGCTGGCTAACATATTCCAAGTCTTCAAGCAATAACCACTCAAAAACACTTTATGGAATCATTAATGTTCTCCTTATCCATGTATCTTACCTCCCTCTATAGGCTTCCAGATTGTTCATTTTTTTTGTCTTCACCAATCACTAATGACTTTTACATATAATAACTCCAAAACCCCTGATTTGCCTCTACTTGTAAATATTTTCCTCTGTATTATCCACCATGCCAATTGATCAGGGTTTCTTTAGAGCTGAGTGACCATTTATAGAGGGCAAAGGCCCAAGATCGTGTCTCTCAGATATAGGAAGTTGTTACTCAACCACGTTTGGTTAGTTCTTTTAAAACTGCCTATAGATCACCCAGCCAGGTGGGACCAAGAACTATTTTCTGTTCATAAAAAGCACATGGACAGTTTTCATATTTTGATAATTATGAAATGCTTGATCTTCTCCGTCACTGGCTACCCTTCTCTCCACTTTCTGTCACAATAATAATAATAATGGCCAACACATGTGCTGATATTACTGTGTGCAAGTGAAGAAAATGTACTCAGAATAAAATGTGGTGGAGACAGACCAAGTATAGGAGCACATAATTGTCCGTAGAGGCCATTGCATATGTAGCTTGAACTTTATCCCTTTAAGAACTTGGCTGCTATTCGAACATATAGTGGGGAGGGGAGCTGATGCAAAACTTAACATATCAGGCTGATCAGAATGTTGACATTACATCATAGGGCACTGGCTTCCCAGTAGGTCAAGCTGCTCGTGGAACTACATCATTAGCTGAAGGCTGCATAACGAGTGGACCTGCAAAGTGAATGGACCCGGTCTGTCTTACTGGCTGTGGGGAGAGTGTCAGCTCTAGTAAGTAGACACTAGACCAGATGTTCACTCTAGCAAGCACACATGCAGTAGCCTGGCTGTCAACCTCTAGCAAGCACACACAGTAGAATGACTGTCAACCTCTAGCAAGCACATACACAGGAGCAGGGCTGTTAATCTCCTCATCTCATATATGTGTGTGTGAAGTTCACATATTAAAGCATGCTTTACTCTATAAGCCCCCAGGTTATTGTAAAGACAACTATACCTTATGCCCGTTCTAATTGATGACACTAGCAAAACTCGTAGCCCCAACTTTGAATAAGGAGACCACAGTAGGATTTTCCCACAACACATGTATCTTCATTTATGTATTCCATGATGTTAGAGAATGGATTGCTACCATGACCTATAAGATCAAGTAAATTATGATTTTTATCAAACCTAAATTCACCATTCTGATATGAGTCTGTGCTATACTATCTACAATTTCTGATAACATTCTACATGACCAGTGTTCCTGTGCTATCCACCCTAACGCCTTTGACACTTAAATATAGCATAAGTAACTTAGGCACTTTAAAATGTAAACAAATATGACTTACCATACATTTAATATCTGTGTGTCCAAATCCTAAGTGTAGAACGAGAGGAAAAGTGTAGAACAAGCTGTAAAGACTCACACATTTTACTACATAATGAAAGTCCACAAAGCACGTTCTGAGCTCAAAAAACACATTTGCTGTACTTGAAGAGAACATACAATACACACACGGGATAAAATGTTCACTATGAGCATTTGTCACGAACATATGAAATACTCTTCTAGCATAAAGCAACAACTATCAGAGAAGATCCAAGGCCATGAATACATAGTTCACATAGCACAACTTCAGATGTTTGGAAATAGGAAACCTTTATCTAGTGGCCACAGAGATGCAGGTTAAAAATACTGAGAATCTGGCTTTCAGTTTTCAGGATAGCACAAATTAAAATAAATAAATAATAAATGTTGAAATTGGTTTGAAGAAAGGAATATTACAGTTGGAGTGTAGCATCAGAATTCTTTAGAAGGCTTACTTTTAAGGGGATTTTCAGTTACAGCAAAACCGAGAGTGAGATACAGAGATTTTCCACATTCCCCTTAGCTCCATGTGACACAGCCTGCATCCCCTTTGAGCCCCCACCAACGTGAGACCTTTCTTACAGTTACTAGACCCACGATGACAAGTCGCTAACCACAGTCATGGCTACAGTAAGGTTCCCTTGTGTTGGTCATCTTATGGATGTGGACATACACTCACCATCATCGTATCGTGAATATTTTCACTGCTCAAATGAAATACTTGCTTCAAGTATTTGTCCTTCCCCTTCCTCAGTTCACAGCAGCGTTTTCCCTAACTTCTCACTGCATCTGTGTTTTGCCATTTCTAAGGTATCACATGCTCGGACTCTACAACCGATGTGCCTTTCAGATTGGTTCCTGCGCTTACCAATATGCCATTAAGTGTCTTGGAAGGACTCAATGACTTGGTAGATCTTTCTTTTTAATGTCGGCTACTACTTCACCATGTGGTTGCACCACAGTTAGATGTTTATTTGTTCACCCAATGGAGACCATCTTCCTAAGCTTTGCAGGCAGGGATCATTGGGTTTGTGTTACTCACCCGGAATCCTCACATCATCTTCCTTCTCCATGTTTAAATTTTTTACTTGTGTAAAAACAGAGTCATGCTGACTTGGAGTTCATCCTAATGATTTCATCTTTACTTGATCAGGTGATCAAGTAAAATCATCTCTTTCCAAAGATGACCATACTAATAAATTTGGAGGTCAGGACTTCACCTAACAGTGCTAATCAAACAGCCCGACAGTTAATGGGGTAGACTTCTTTACTTACTGACTGTGCTTTCACTACAGGCTCCTTGCTTATTAAATACCAGAATGTGAGCAGC
This sequence comes from Alexandromys fortis, assembly GCF_014885135.2. NCBI lineage: Eukaryota > Metazoa > Chordata > Mammalia > Rodentia > Cricetidae > Alexandromys > Alexandromys fortis. Next base: position 246,177 of record NW_026068100.1, read on the forward strand.
CTTCTGGACTCACCTGCTCTTTTCCCCCCTCCCTGCCCACCCCAGCAGGCCTCGTCAGGCCTCCTGTGCATTTCCACATGGTCACAATCCCAGGAATGAACAGGACGTGTGGACTTTTGTCAACAGTGGTGGACAGCTGAGGGCATCTGCTCGCTCTTTGACATGTCAAGAAATCACACACGTATTACAGCTCCTATGGAAGCCTCGCTTGAGCCTGCTTCTCTTTTCCACTAATCCCTCATAATGCCTCTGTTTCATAATGTGATTTAGTGAAATTAAGCTCAAACAGCCCCAAATTATATAATTAATTACATTTGGCTTCAATTACATTGACTAATTGATCCAAGCCTGCTCACAGGCTACCTGCAGCCTAAGGTGGAGTAAGCAGGTGGTGGAGGCGCATTAACTTAATACTCCATGTGCACTAGCTAATTTGGTTTTTAAAATTGATCCAGACTCAGATGGACCATACCACATGTCAGGTGTGTCTCACTTAGCCCAAGTACACGGTGCTATGTGTATTTATCAAGAGGCCTTTGTTGTACTGTCCTGTGCTATAGCCCTTGCCCTCCAGCTCCCCACATTCTCATCCACTCCAATAAAGTCAAACTCATTTTTCTGATGTGGGACCTTAAATGATGGTGACCTTGGACTGGGAGGCAGAGGTTCGGTTGAGTGTGCAGTAGGAATTATTACATGCCCTGAACTCCGTCTCCACCAGTCATGTCTTTTCAACAGTTTCTAATGAACTATGTAAAAACAGCCCAATGGTTGCTGAGAACTTAGGACTTCAGAGGCCTTCCAGGAACCACAGCAGTGTTTTGGAGCTTTGGAGATGTAGAATCCAGGGCCACACCAAATCCAAATCTGGAATTTAGCAAGTTCCCTGGGTGTCTTGAATGCCCTTTTGATTTTTGAGAATCTCTATTTTAAAGGAAACGTTGTGAATTCAAGTTCAGCTTCTGTGACATGTGACTTGCACATCAGGGAACCGGGTGTGAGACCCAGAGGGAAGATACACAGAGAGAGGAATGACCTTTTAACTCCTGGCTCCCTGCTTCCCTTGGTTTGCAAACCCTCTTCTACGTTTATTTGTAGGCTGTGCTCTGCTTGTAACACCTCCTCTTTCTACAGACTCTATGTGTGACCCACAATCCTTCAAAGCCACATTCTCTATAATCTGCCAAACCTAAGTTTCTAGCCAGTTTCCTCCTCCAGTTCACACTGGGTACTCCAGCTGAGCAGCCATGCCTCCAGTTCACACTGGGTACTCCAGCTGAGTAGGCATGCCCCCAGTTCACACTGGGTACTCCAGCTGAGTAGGCATGCCCCCAGTTCACACTGGGTACTCCAGCTGAGTAGACATGCCTGGTACTCACCAAATGAACACCATCTAGTCCTCCTTATGTAACTTGCTAGAATAGCAATTTGGGTTTTTTTCATTGTGGCATCTATAGATAACATAAAACTCCCTGGGCTGTCTTGAGGTTTCCTGCACAGTAGGATTATGCACATATGCAGTTTTGCACAACTATCGCCTACATCAATCTCCAAACTTCCCATCTCTCCTGATGGAAGCTTCATATAGATGAGATACTAACCCCCCATACCCCAGCCCATAGTTCTACTGTATGTCTCCATGCATTTGCCTATGCTAGGTATTTCATATGAGTGGAATCCTCCCATATGCATAGATGCAATGATGCTTGTAATGTCTATCATTTTCCATCTGACTTAGCTCATACAGCCATGTCTTCCAGGTCCATCCATGTTACAGCATGCATCGGAACTTCCCTCCCATGTAAAGCTGAACAACATGCTCCATGTTCTGTTTTTCTGTTTACCCTTCTATGGACACTTGAGTTATTTCCTATCCCTCTATCGTGAATGCGGCTGCGAACACAGAAATTTAAATTATAATTTAGGGTTTCCCCAACGGCTGAGCACTGTGAACATGAAGTCAGAGCGTCTGATAGGGAGGCCCAAGCTTTAGATGGGTTACTCTGTTGGTTCGATGGTGGAAATGGCATCATTTTGAACATCCATCAAACTTCAGATAAGTGGACTCTGGTCATCAATTCTCCAGTCTCTGTAACACATCATGCTCGTTACTAGGGAAAGAGAATCTGAACAATGTAAAGAGACACTGTAGAAATTTCACTTCAGCATATATAGTAGAGATTGTAATCTCTTATAACAAGGATTAGCATTTCATTTAAAAACAAGTTTCTAAAAAAAAAAAAAGTTTCTAATCAAATCATGACACTTGATTTAGAGTTGCAAAGGCTGAATGCATCTTCACAGAAAAGAAAGTATTCCCAACATTCCTTTAGCAGCGGCAGCACTACCTGGGCGCTTCCGGCAGCCTTGCGGTACTGAATGGGGCAGATTTTCTCCGGTTGCTTTCTATAACGTATTTACCCAGCTTAGATCTGCCACCAGATCTGTGCCAAAATCCGGGCGTGCTGTTAATGGGATGCAGTCTCACTGACAGCAACTGCAGAATGGATTGCTGACCACATGATAAGATCAAGATGCAGATTTGAGTGGGCTGTACTTATGTTCCAGATGCAAGCTGATTATCTCACATCAGAGGGATGCAATGTGATTTAGTACATAAGGCACAGGGCCAGAAATCAGGAAATCTGGATTTTATTCCTGGCTTTATCACTTAGGCCGTGTACACGTGAATGTAGTATTTTGTAATTGCATTGTTCTTCTTGACCCTAAACTGCTTCCTCCTGCCACTAAAAGTACATTACTGTGTTCAGTCATGACACCATTGCCTCACCTCTTTTTCCTTCTGGGTTTTTTTTTCTTTTTTCTTGTTTTTTGTCTTCCCTGTTTCTTAGTAAATGGCAGTACATTTTGATCATACGGCCAATGCATGAATACATTTTCACCTTTTTTAACAATCAGAGAATAAATGTTGATTATCCCATTTCCACAAATTTCCCCTCTTATCGCTAATCATGTTTCTCTTTCCATCTTTTTATTTCACTTATTTTCTGACTGTCAAGTCTCATTCCTTTTCTCTGTAGTTTCACCAGCTTGAGTTACACACTACATCTTTCCTCAAACAATAATCCTCTGAGCTACGTGATGACAAACAGAGAAACATGTAACTGTGCCTTAGAACACAAAAGCAAACAAGGACACAGATGGGAAGACTGGAGGGGATGCAGGTAACTCCTGGATAGGATTTCAATGAACTGAAACCTGCTCTCAGTTCTTCCTACCCCACTAAAGGAGGTTAGACAGTAACAAAATTGTGATACAGGAGCTTCCTTGATGATGAAATGCTTCTGCATCCCCACGATGGCAGTCTTCATGGCAAAGAGAGTCCAGTCCACTGCAGTGCTCTTTCGGCTCATCAAAACCCCTAGGAAAATCAGCCTGGGGGGTAGAGAAGGGGAATCTACAGCTAGAATTACCAAGAGTGCAGGGCCCTGTATTCACCATCCTTTACTTTGTAAAGAGCAGGTCACTGAAGAGGCCCAGCACTGGCCTATAAAAGAGCTAAGAACAGTCTTACTGCTTGGACAAAGCTTGGTGTTTTCCTAGGTCATATTGGCAAACAAGCAGAGGAATACACTGGAGAACAGTTACTTTGACAAGAATGTGCTGTTTGGAGTTATATTTTTTGTTCCTTTCAAGTTCCAATAGTTATCCATGGAGTGACTGAGGGCACAGTTAGCACTCTGTAATGTTTGCAGCAATAAAATACTGTTGGCAAAAATAAAGACCCATGCTTCCCTGACCTGAGCAGTGCTCCAAAACACAGTGTGCTTTTGGTAGTAAATGTGAGATCCAATGTTTTTTGAGACACTGGGCAGTTTAGTAATCTCAGTTGTGCAAACATACACATCTGCACACACACATCCTTGAGGAGGTGTGTGTGTGTGTGTGTGTGTGTAATCTCTACTTTAAAAAATGGGGCAGGCTGAAACATAAAATTTCTGACCTCTTTGCCACATAGCAGATAGGATAAGTTAAGTGGTTTCCTATGATCCTGTATACTCACAGATTTCTATCTTTTTGTTCGGTCTTTTCTAATATTTTTCTTTTAAGAAAGCATAAAAGGTGCCACTGAAATCCTTGTCATGCCCGGTATTCCTCTTCCTGAGAGGAAGTCAGCCTTCTGAAATGAATGGAAACCCTCCTGTTCAGGCCTTCTGTGTTAACACTGCGTGTGTCCTGAACCAACATATAACTGCAAAGTACTTTAAAAACAGTGAATTCCTTTGTAAATTATGTCATAAATAAGAAAAGATTTTGTTTCTTTCTTTCCAATAAAAAAATCCACTGATTCATTTAATAAGCATTTTTCTTAAATATGTTTTCTATATGCAACATATTTTGCAAGTTTTTTTTAAATATCTGGACCAGTTCACAGAAAGTAAGCAAGAGCTTCCAAGTCACTTGACAACCCTTTCACCCCCCACATGGGTAGGAGCCACTTGACCCTGGAGAATCGCTGAAGATGTGGTTCTCAGTATCATTAGCAACAGTCAATGTTTCATGTGAATCTCAAATGAGATCCATCACCATAATAAATTATCAAGTTGGACTGTCCTTCAGCATTTGAGTTTGCCATCAATGAAACCAAACTGGCCCTGATCTTGTTGCCCTAGTTCTCAGGCGCATTGTACATGGGTTGCTGGACCATTTTGCTTTCTACGTGCTTAAAATATTCTGTGGGAAAAAAATAAAAAGATGAGGGACCAGGGTGGAATCCAGATAGTAAGGTCTGTGCAGGGGCTCTGCTTGCGGTGTTTGAAGATGGGAGTTGCAGATTCAAGCAGAAAATGAGTCGGTTTGGAAAAGCATGTGACTTGAAAGCCGTTAAAATAAAGCCCAGGATCTGTACTCTCCCAACCGTACAGTAGTGATGCTTGGCTCTCCGACGTGCCAGCACGGACTTGAGAAAATCTCCACGTTCCCAAAGGTTGGATTCAGCCTGTGTATGTGTGTATTTCCGAGGACAAAGTGCATGGCTCCGACAAAGCCAGAAAAAGAATTCCCTTTCCCTGGAACTTTGCAAAACGTCTGCTGTAACGGGAAAATCAGGAAAACTGAGAGCATGTGCTGGCGGGTTCCACAGAAAACCCAACAGGAAGTGAGCAGTTGTGGGCAGTGCAGGACCGCCGAGAATCTGATACTCGGACAGCACCGCAGCGTCTGGGTTGTGTTTGTAACCGATCTCTTGACCTTCTTACTCGTCTCGCTAAAGAAGCAGTTACAGTGAACCCTGACCCCGCACACCTTAGCAACCACTGCCCATTAGGGTTCCCACAGCGCAGTTCAGGGAATTCTAATGTAAGCATATTTGGTGTAGATTATCTACTGGGTTGGAATTTTCTAATTCATCATGAAGGCCCTGGTCTGTAATGTTCCCTTCGATGCTTAAAAATGGGGCTAAGAGGGGTTTAGGAAATATTGTGTTATTTTAGCACACCAGACATCTCAAAGGTGAAATAGAAGCTTCACTGGATGTTTGCTTTGGCTGGACCATCTCAGGGACGTATCAGTCTCAGTGAGTCACGCAATCCATCACACTCAGCTTTCAAGATAAAAACAGACATGGTATGCTTCCTAGACCAATCCTTTTCTTCTCTTGCAAGCAGTAAGCAGAGCGCTTTGCTTCCTGAGCGAGGAATGGGTGGTAGTGATTCTGGCAACCAACAAGAACTTTCAGATGGGTTTCTAATGTCAAGTCTATGCTATTTATTATGCTCAAATGGACACAGAGTCCATCAGGCATTGGGAAGGCGTGTTGCTTGGTTGGTCCTTGGAGGCCATACTGGGGATGGAAACATTTCATCTCTAACAGGTAGTCTGATGCGAGCCAGTTTGGAGCCCTTCTTATCTAAAGATAAAATGATGCTGCCAGTAGGGAGATAATGCCCAGCATACACTATGGCTGACTGTGCAGGCTTGTTTTATTCACCGTGTGGGCAACGCTTGGGGTTAGAAGACCTTGCCAATCCATTAGTAAGGGGCTCTTGGTGCTGGGTCCTAAACCAGGGGAGGACACAGGAGAAAGTGAGCAATAGAAGCCATTTCCAAGTCTACATCAGAATGAGACACTCAGTGAGGAAAGCCTCCCGTGCTGAGGTCATATAGCAAGTCTGCATTCACATGGTCCCTAAATCAGAGACCAGCTTCGGCATGACTCATACATTCCAGGGTGGGAGCGTGAGGATTAGAATTATTAAACAAAAGGAACAGAGAAGTGAGAGAAATAAAAGACAGAGACACAGAACAGCATCGGGAGGGACATTCAGTGAATCCTGGATCTACCTGTCTTTATTTTTCACATGCTTATATATTTCACTTCAAAAGAGAAGGTGGGCTACAACAGACTTCATTAACATGATATAAGGAATAGACTTGAACGCTCTGATCTTTGGTCCAGGTGGAGCGGATCCACCTCTACACCCAAAATACTAATTAGCCACACCCTAGGTCAGAATCTCTTGTCTGTAGCCACGCCTGTTGTCAACAACTTTGAGAAAGCAAAAATATGCTCAAACTCTTTGTCCTCCAGTCAAGGTGGAACAGGCTCACAACTATGGGTCCCCAAAACCCTTTCCCAGCCAAAGATAGACCCATCTGAGCACAGGCCTTCCACATAGGAGGAACTCAAGAGTCTATTGAGTGACCACAGTATAGCAAAGGATTTGAGCTGAAATCGTTGGATAGAGAGCTTCTCTGCTGACCTGGAGTTTATGCTTTCCTTGGAACAAGACGAAGCGGAGAGCATGAGGATGACTCAACTCAAGTAACAGTAATGTACATGTTCGCTGAGCACTCAGCATACATCCAGGGGTAGTCTAAATACCTTGCACACATTCCTTCTCTTAGCAACCCAATGAGATGACTGCTACAAAATCCACTTCACAAGTTAGGAGCTGCAACCAAGAGAACATAAGTCACATATTCAAAGTCATATGGGTTATAAGTGATAGACCCTGGGTTCAAACCCAGGATTTTTCATTCTAGGATCTGTAGTCTTAATTAGTTTTCCAAACCATTGCCTTTGGAACAAGGACCATGAACAAAAGCCTTGTTTTAAAACATGCCTGTATCTTGAAAGGTTATTTCATGGCAGCAACAGTGTACAGCGACTTACAAAGCACTGGTCCTGGTATCAGAGTTTTGTTTTGTTTTGTTTTGTTTTGTTTTTTTGCATCATGCATGTCTTACCAGTGGCTCTGAGAAGAATACTCAACCTCTCTAAGCTGACATTAAACTGAAGGTAATACTCCTTGCCTCAGAGAGGGTTTCAGAGGATTAAGTAAAGCTTTTAGTGTGTTTGGTACACATGGTAATGATAAGGATAATGATAATAATTGACATTTATTGAGTATTTGCTATGTACTTACTAAACATCTAATAAATTCTAATTAAAATAGCTTGGTGTGCTCAATATCTACCACATTTGGATGGTTTTTAACCTTCTCTAACAACAGAGACTATAGTCACCATAGTTACCATCATTGATTCAGGGACCTTTTAGAATAATGTTTAATATTAACTAACAGTTAACTTGAAAAAAAAAAACAGTTCTTTCTTTCCAAGTTCTATACATGATGAAGCTATTTTGGATCAATGAGATGAAGATAGCTAACCAAATGTGGCTTGGATTGCATTCATGCTGACTGGAAATTAACATTACCAAACAACTGGCCAGCGGACATTTTAACACCTGCCTCTTCCATTCCTTTTCATGCATGTAGAAAAATCTAATGTCAACTCTAGCTGTTGTTCTGTCTCTCAGACATCGTGAGACAGTGTAGACATGGGGCAGAATGGAGAGACCAGGGAGGACATATAAGCTCTTTCATGAACCATATTTAAGCTTAGAATGCCCGGTGTTACTCTCGATTGCAATGCGATCCACGAAGTCTGACCTCACAGTAGAAGCAGCACGCCAACAGTCCGTAGGCAGCAGCAATCTGTAAAGGTCAACAGACAATGGCAGGCTGATCCTCCGGGTGTTATAGTAAGAGAAGGGCTGTTGTTTTGCATCATCCATTTGGGCTGAAGAGAAACCTTTGGCGAGTGGATGGCCAAGAGGAACCCCAGGAAAACACTGTAAGAGTTAGGTGGGGCTTCAGGATCATAGCCAAATGCAGTCCAGACATGGCAAAGAGCTGGGAATGAAATGAGCCCAGATGAATCTCTAACCTTCAGCCTGGGACTACGAATTAGGGGATCTGAGAGAAGACTGCCATAAAAATAATAACCAAGGGCTTCTTGAATATCAAGGAGAAACCAAAGACAATTTGAGGGGGGTTGGATGCCTTGGACTAGTAGTGATTTATATTACAAGTTTCATGGCACACTAAAGTAGATGTCCCTATTCTGGGATCTGTTTATGGGTCTCACCATTCCCCCTGGAATAAGTGTAAGGTATTTGGATAGGTGTCCATTTATGCAATTTTCGGGGGGTGGGTGGGGGAATCATCTCTTTTATTTGATTCTCAAAGTAGCTTTCTATCCAAATTACAGCACAACCGCATCAAGTGGACTCTACATAGACTTGATAATTTGGAATTCACATTGAAGAGGTACATTTACCTATCTTTTTTACATCACAAAAATACTAATAGCGTATCATTAAACCAAAGCATGTAACATGTTACAACCAAAGAGGACTCACCTAACCACAAGAACTACGTGCTTTGAGGACATGACTTAGCAAAGACACAGAAGCCTGACCTGCAGGCTCAGCGTCCCCCTTGCCAACATCGAGTCCTTCCATTCTGGCCCTTGTCTCTCCATTCTTAATCTTCTGTTGTTACCACAGATACTAAAATGTATCCTGGGAAGCGACTTTCAGATTTCTGTTTGCAAAGGGCTCCCCACCGAACAAGGTTTCTACGGCGCAAGAAAAACATGATGAGTTTTCATTCACAAAGCTAGAATTACTCCATTTAAATACCTTTAAAGACAAAAGGTTATTTTCTTACTAGTTGTGTATCATTGAAAATGTTCTTCTATCATAATGGTGATGCTCAGTGGTGACTTGTCCTTTGTTTCTCCTTCTACTTGAGCTATAGAGGCTCTCCACTCTCAGAAAGCCTTCTCAAGCCCGTGAAATCAAAACTGTGAACTCAACAGTAGTGCCTGTAGCTGAGAGGGAAATGTATCAAGAAGCCAGGTCAGAAACGCCTTGTTCTCCCATGCCTCGTGGCTACTCACATCACTGATATTTCCAGTGTGACATTGGAACTAAATAGTTACAGTAGCCTTGTATGTTGCTTTGTTACTGGGCACCTGGCTTAGACAGTGAAGGGGTCCTGTGGGACTTCGCGGTTCCATCTTTAACCGCGACTGTGCCCCACAGCACATGGAGCCAAGGTTCACTGAGAGAGATTGGCTTGGCTTCTCACATAGTTCCCTCCTGCCATGAGTCAGTCAGCCAGCTGCGCCCAGCAGCTCCTCCTATGCCAGGGGGTAGCAGCTTCTATAACAGGGCGGGATATGAGAGCACTCATGTTTGATTTCATTCCCAATCTGCTCTCTAAGTGACGTGGTCACTCAACTGGACTTTTCCTACTCCTTGCAAGGAGTGAAAAGCCAGACTGTTCTTGTTGCCTACGAGTCTTTGTTTAAAGACAGCAAGTGTGTGGGCTCCTTAGGAAAACTGTCTTTAACATAATTATGTGCTCTGGGAATTCTGGAGGTAAAACATTTTCATCTTAGCATAAACAGAAGCGAGGGCACTCTTCAGAATAACTGTGATTACTACATTGCTCGCCTTCATACTCACATTTCAGACACTTTTAATCTGTGTGCTTTTATCCTGTATGTATAATTGTAGTTAAAACTTTCATTAAATAATTTTCTTGCAAATTCATATATTGGAAAAACATCAAAACGAATGTATGCAAAGCTTATAATGGGAGAGAAAAATATTATTAAATTCATTACCATGAGAATACCACGTAGGAAGTATTTTTGTACATTTGTTGATGTAACTTCAGGCACAAATGTCCTCTGCTCAACTCTGCAGAGAGTAAAAGCTACCTCCAGGAGTCACTGGAAGAATTAACTATGCTAATATGTGTGTTCTAGCACCAGGCGTGACGCATGACCGTAACTTTGCCCGATTAATGTCACTCCTATTACTGCACACTTGAAGCAGAGGCGTAGAACACGCCAGTAGCAGGAAAAGGACAACAATCTCGCATCATTTCTTTCCACCGTTAAGTTGCAGCTCCCCTTCAATTCAGCTCCATCGTGGCTTTCTGAGAGAACAGCAGGACGCAAATAAGTTCAATCATTCTTCATCTCAACCCTCACGACAATCTCAGACAATCCTAGCCGCTCGCCCACACGTCTACATCTAGACCGCGCACTGCCCACACGGGCGGACGCTCGCGCTGCCTGTCAATTTTTACAAGGTCCTTTAAAAATTCCGGAAAGCGTCCTCCAGCGAGGCTCCTTCTCGAAGCTGACTTATATTTGATTGCAAACAGAAGTATAAGCGGTATGGAATGTCGCTTAAAAGCACGGGCCTTGAAGGCAGACTGCTTGGTTTCCAGTTCCAGCTCTATTTTGTCCAATTATTCGTCCTTCCTCCACATCGTTTTTGTCTGTGAGGGCGGCTTTATGGGAGAGCCACGAGGGCTAATTGACAGGCAGCCTCTGCAACCCTCGGCCCAGCACCTGGCGCCTTGTAAATGCTCCTTAAGCTGTAGCTGTCATCCTGTGCTGTAGGTGTGCTTTTTATCTCTAGGAGTTCCATCGGGGTCTTCTCTGCTCTTTCCTCGCCATGCATTCCTCTCCGTCCTGGAACATGTGAAGAATACCGTAGTGTCTACAGTCTTCGCTAATTCTGTCTTCTTTGCCGTTCCCTACTCTCTTTCTACTCACTGATATTCTCTTACCTCCGGCTCATATTACATTGCCTTTTTTGCATACCTGGTGCTATGGTTTAGATGTAGCTTGAAGTATTCCTCAAAGATTCAGTTGCTAGAAGCTTGATTCTCATTTGCAGATATTTTCAGAAATGGGACAAAATGGAAGCTACCGAAGGCATTTGAAGTCTCGCCCTCAAAATGCAGTAAGATGGTTCTTGCAGGACCCCAGTTAGTTCTTAGAAAATGAACAAAAATGTGCCTGCCCATCCTGCAGCATGTGCCCCCGCCTGTGATTTGTCCATAGCAGACATGCCACAAACACACCTGTTGTGAGAGCATTGCCATGTTGAAATAAATCAAGAGAGCCAACACCAGAAACTAGACCAATGGAACTTCGTGTCCCTGGATATTTAGTTTCAAAACTGTGAGTTAAATAACATAAAACAAACACCTCCAAACGTTTCGACAAAGCGACAGAAGCAGATTAATATACACATTACATTTTTCCATTATAAACTTGGTTATCAGTTGCTGGGTATTTTGAGTTTCTTTTAATTGGTGTTGGATTTTTATTTGCTACACATTTGAGTTACCTGGAATAAATTTAGACACTTTGAAGCTCGGGTATATTCAGAGAGGCTTTGGGTTGTAGCTAATTTAGTCTATCTTTGTTGAGGATTTGCCTAAGGTCTCTTGTGCTGAGTTTTTCCACTGCGGCTGGTAGGAATACCAGCTGTTCCCTTCTGTTGTCTCCCAATTCTCTCCAGTAGTCCTTTCCCATATACACCAGCCATTTACGCTCATGCGTATGCAAATCACTTCTCAGCCAAACACTTGTGGGCACCCCTCAAATCTACAGCTTCCTAGATACCCACTTCTTCATAATAATGTCCTTTAAATACAGGTAACAGTTTACAATATACCTGATACAGAAATAAATGGGAAGGGGATACAAATTTGTATGGACCACATCCAGCTTTTAAGAAGAACATCCCTTTCTCTTGTCTTTCGCCTTTTCTCTTTCCTCTTCTCTCTCACATCCCGTCTCTTCCCTGCTTCCTCTCTGTCTCTTTCTCTGTGTGTCTGTCTCTTTCTCTGTGTGTCTGTCTCTCGGTCTTTCCCCCACCTCTCTTCTTTCTCTGCCAGTAAAGCTTTCTTTCCAAAATTCTGTCCATCAAATCCTCAGTGTTTTGGCCTCCGTGAACACCAATTCTGCCTTTCCCAGCTTGCCCGCGATGCTAGGCTGCTCCTCTGCACATTCGGCCCTGAGCCACTGCAGCCATTAAGCTGTTGTAATCACAGGACTGGCTCTCTGCGTCCCTTCTCTGGGGAAATGACAGCCGTCTAGCTGCTCAAGGTGGGAGAGCAAATCCACTCTTTCCTGCTCCATCCTTTTCAGAAGTTGAAGTCTTCAGCTATTTTTTTCCCAAAAGCCAGCTTTAGGTACAAAATCTTACACATCTGAAGCCAAATTTAAAGAAATAACAAATGTAATATATTACAGAACATGCAGGCTCGTGTGTAGTTGCAGAATGTTATTAAGCACACTCACCGATCTAGGCAAGCACTGGGTTAGTTTTCTCCTTTTGTTTTCCCTTCTGAGAACATTTAGCTTTTGGATTCTTGGCACTGACCCAATTTTGTGTAAAAAGCCATGAATTTGGAAGCATTTATAGAATTTAAAAATCTAGATAAGATACAGTTATGTCTTTTGTGAATGACTTAGTCAATTAAAAGTTTTCCTAAAAAATGAGAATCTAATTTTTGTTGTTGTTGTTGTTCTCTGAGTATTAACACCATGCAATCCCTTGAATGTGGAAAGTTGTAAGTTCTCTTTTATGACGGCATTGCAAGAATACTTTCGTCTGCTTGTGAAGTGGAGCACGGGAAGCTGGTCCAAGCCAGGTTTAAGTTTTTGTACAGCTCCATGCTTATAGTAATCGTGATCACGTTGCTCAGCACTCAGTGAGCTCGTAGGAGATACGTGTCTGTGAAAGACACACAAAAGCCACGTACACGCGCATGAGTGTGATCCTGCATAAATAAATACAGTATTTTTTCTACAGATAGAGAAGTGAAAATCCATGACTGGGAAACTGAGGAACTAAGACTTAACAAAAATTCCCCTTGGAATTTTGTCACTACATTTTGAGGCATGCAAAATGTAGCGCAATGTGGAAAGAAACGGTCCTCGCATAGGAGCTGCTCAAACAAGAAATAGTTCCTGGACCCACAAATTATAATGTGTGTGCATAAAATTATTCTTAAATCTTACATTTCCCCATTGAGACATTTATTGTTCCTGCAGAAAACCATATTATTTCTTATTCCTAAATCTGTCTTCTATTAAACCAAAGAAGTCTATAAATCAATAATAACCTTTTAGATATCAACCTCTCCATAATTATGCCCCCAAATCCAGGTAATTGTTTGCATGTTTTATATAAAAATAAACGTGGGGAGACATATGTTCTGCATGATTGGATGAGGGTCTAAAGGTTTCAGTTGGATTTCAACATTTGTGAAATTTGGTTTTATCTCTTTTATATTACATTTAGGCTAATTTATTCCACCCAGAGAAGCAAATAGATCAGATAGTGCTTGTCAGCTCTTCAGAGAAAAAACAAACAAGCAAGCAAGCAAGCAAACAAACCAAGATGTCCATGAGGACTTGGTGTGGATTTTATCATAGTGTGATTTCCATTAAATATGACAGTAAACTTGTCAGCTAAGGAAATGTTTGATTTTAGTTGAATTAAGGTCTGCGTATCTTTCTGTTGCTTCTTCGGATTGTCCCAACAGGAAGTGGCTAAAAGGCCACTCCAGACTGATCTTAGATTAAGAGACCCGGCATCTCAAAGCCATTCTACTTGTGGGATGAAAGGACAGCAACCAGAGTGGCCTGCGGCTATTTTCCTGATGCCTAGACTGTGTGCCAGCCATCTGTATTCATTTAGACAGGGTGTGTGTGTGTGTGTGTGTGTATATATATGTGTGTGTGTGCATGCATGCGTGCATGTGTGTGCGTATGCGTGTGTGTGTGTGTGTGTGTGTGTGTGTGTGTGTGTGTGTGTGTGTAGCTGGAGAGGGTGGTGAGGGACAGAGCTCAGGTTGCAGGTCTCAGTGTGGGTTTGGTGCAGAATGAACTCTTCTGCCTGGTGCTTCCCTAACAAGACCCCTCATCTGCTGCTCCCTCCAGAGAAGTAATTTCACCAATACCAGCTGCGAGGGGAATGTTTTGTGTTCTCTTTATTCAAAGTGAAAGACATTAAACAGAAAATTTCAGAAGCACTTTTGTTTGGAAAATGGGAAAGGAAGATCACGGAAACTGGAAAACATCCATGAAATTAGCCCAAAATCACGGCCAATCCTGGTCATTTCCTGACAAGCTGTCTGTCAGTGAAGCCACAATAATAGTTTATTCAGGCTATCCTGGAGCTGACAATGTTGCGGCCCTGCTAATTAAATATCAGTACAACGGCTGACATTCTCGTGTTTTCGTTTTTATAATTGCAATAGTGGCTCCATGGCATTTTAGTAGCAGGAAGTCTCAAATACTCATTGGTATGACTCTCCAATGCACTGTACTAGCTGGAATTAAAAGAATATAGCTTTAAATCAAAGTCCTGAATATCTATGGGAATCAACTAAGAGAGAGAAAAGCGAAGAGAACAGGATATAGGGTGCACTTGGTCCCACTGATGTCACACTTGGAATGTTTGTTGAAGGCTATCTAATTCAGTGTGTATGAACAGGGACTGGAAATGAGCTTATTTGGATGTATACTTTAATTTATTTACTACTTATAACCCAGCTGCCTCTAATTTATATACATATTTCTAAAATTTCACAATATCCCTATGGCATCGAATGAGTCTCCCCTCTCCTCCCCTCTCCTCCCCTCCCCTCCCCTCTCCTCTCTTCCTCCCCTCCCCTCCTCTCCCCTCTCCTCTTCTTCTCCCCTCCCCCTTCTCCTCTCCCCTCCCCCTCCATCTCCGTCACAGATTTTACTTCTGTACCTTTCCTTGGTCTGACCCCCCTTATCCTTACATATGCATCCATCCGTGCTGCAGTTCTAGCCTCCAGCTCCTAACCAGCTGCCCGCCAGGCCTGGTCCTGGAGCTCAAGTTCTGGGTGGCAGAACTGCCCGCGGCAGAGTGATTTGCACTCCACTCCCAACTCTTTGTGTCAAATCATCCATGTACAAAACTACTAAAAGCTGTGAAACTGTCCTTCCTAAACTCTGCTAAAGGGGCACATTTTCTGCTTATTAACCCGACTGTAAAAGCTGTCCTAAAGCTTGCTCTGAAAACAGTTCCCAAACTTAGCAAGAGGCTTCCTGCCTCGCGGAGGGCTGCATTTCAGTGCGGACATCAGCTGGACCCTCAGAAGGGCGCGCCCATTTTCAGAATGTTTCACATACTTGGAGAATTACTTCAGATGAGAAGCAGACTCACCTGGGTAGCATTTCACCTTAAAAATTCCCTGGCCCGAGTTTGCACATCGCGATGTAAGAAGATGCATAAGGAACTGGTTTAAAGGCTGTGCTCTCGCTGCTCTGGTGTTTGACAGACACCGTGAGAGATTTCTTCCTAGCTGGAAATTGTTTTCTTCTTAAGGGCTCTGATAAAATTCTTTCTCCACATTTTGAAATTTGTGGACTCAGGTTACTCTGTCTTTTTTCATGAATCACCCTCTAGTAGTTTTCCGGAGTCATAGACAGAGTCCCCATCCCCAAGATCTGGGTGTGTGGACGGAGGAAGCAAAGCTAGCACGTGTAGGAGATAAATGGAGACCATCTACTGTTGTGGAGCATGATGGGAAATGGTTGCCTGGGAATTAAGTGAGTAACCAACGACGCCAGAGATCTGGTTGGGAAATATTGGGATCTCTGGAATAAAGATGCAAGAGGCAGACATAAAATCGCAGTGTCTCTGTGTGAGAGACTCAGGAGGCTGTTACCTTCGAAGGCAGGCAAGAGTCCTCGACCAAAGACAGCTCCTCAATAGAGGTGGTATTTCACAGAGGAGAGTTTTCAGCCTTTAAGAAGCTTTCTCTGATTTATGATTCCTAGATTTTAAATAGATACATAAAACCACACACACACACACACACACACACACACACACACACACACGTATAAACATGGAAGTAAAATGAAATGTCTATGAGAACCGTCAGGACTAGCAGGAACTGGGAGGGACAAGGAGCAGGAAGGTAAATGGGCGGAGCTGTGCTCATCACACAATATACATGTGTATGATGGCTTTAAAATGTGTTTTAAATTGATGTGTTAGGAAAAGCATTCTGACAGTAGTGTTGGAGACTTGATGGGAACATCGCAAAGAGAACTAGAGAGCTGTTGAACTGAGCCGCAGTGACCAGGCCTGCACTGCACTGGGGAGCTGTTGGAGTGCGCTGCAGTGACCAGGCCTGCACTGCACTGAGGAGGTGTTGGAGTGCTGCAGTGACCAGGCCTGAGCTGCATTGGGGAGCTGTTGAAGAGCCACAGTGACTAGGCCTGCTCTGCACTGGGGAGCTGTTGAAGAGCCACAGTGACCAGGCCTGCACTGCATTGAGGAGCTGTTGGAGTGAGCTGCAGTGACCAGGCCTGCACTGCACTGGGGAGCTGTTGAAGTGAGCCGCGGTGACCAGGCCTGCACTGCACTGGGGAGCTGTTGAAGTGAGCCGCAGTGACCAGGCCTGCATGCAGTTCCTGACAGCTAATGAAAGGAAGCCCATCTCTGAGGAAATCAACAATGGTATACGGTCAACTAGATGCAGGAAATGAGTGGCAATGAGTCCAAGGAGGCGTGGTGATCTTAGACAGGAAACTGGGTGATGGCACAGGAGACGTGAGGGCGTTAGATGTGTGGGTAGAAAACACACTTTTTAAAGGGAGGCTGGAGGCAAGAGTAAACAGAATTCACAGAAACTGCCAAAGATATATGAACGATACATATTTTTTTAATTTCCTCTTGTGTGCTTTGCTAAAGAAGCAAAAAAAAATGTGTTCAAATGTATCAGTGTGCTTATATTTCAAAATCAATCATTCTAGACCAGGGAGGTGGCTCAGCAAATAAAAACACTTTTTTTTTTTTTGCTTCTTTAGCAAAAATCCTTGGGACCCATTTAAAAGTGGATGAAGAGAACTCACTCCTCAAAGTTGTTCTGTGATCTCTATATCTATGCCCATGACACAAGTGTACACACAGGCATGTGCGCAAGCACACGCACGTGCACACACGTGTGCATGCTCCCTCCCACACTAAGTCTAAATGAAACTGTAATGGTCCACAGTGTATACTCCTCCAAAGAACTGAAAGTAGGGACCTGAACATTGTCATAGCGGTCAAAGGGTAGAAACCCAAATCTATCAACAAACTAGCGAATGAACTAAATGTGAGTGTATATATAATGAAATACTGTTAATAGGTTACATTTAGAAACATATGCATATGCATGTGATAACAAAGGAAAAGGAGGTCACCTCGCCTTTGAAGGTGAGCAGAGAAGGGGGTATGGGAGACTTTAGAGGGAGGAGAGGAAAGGGGAACATGTAAGTATATTATATCAAAATGAAAAATCTATTCATTCTCAGAAGGAAAAGATGCTCTGACAAGTCATAGAACAAGGATAAGTCTTGAGGACATTAAACTTAGTGAACCAGTGGGCTGGGGTGTAACTCAGTAGTACAAGGCTTGTCTAGCATGTGTAAGTCCTGGATTTAATTCCCAGCACCACAAATTCAATAAGCCAGACACAGAAAGACAAATGTCATACGGTTTCCCTTCTTTGTGGTACTTACAATAGTCAAAGTCATAAAGACACCCAGGACAGTAGATACCCACGGATGTGGCAGTTACTGTTTAAAAGATTCAGTTTGAGTGTGTAATGACACACGGTCTGAGGGTGGAGCCCTGTGACTGCACAGAAGCGTGAATAACATGCTTCTGATCTGTATGTTTGAGACAATGAAGATAGTGAGTTTTATGCTGTGTAGGTTACTGGTTTTTTAAGTGTTGTGCCCTGGGTGTTAGCTTAGCAGTAGAGCTCTTGCCTGCAGTGTGCAGTACTGTGCGCCCAGTCTGCACTCTGGGGAAGATTGACTATCAAAGGGAAACTGTGCATAAACACAGAGAGCAAATCAAAGAAATGTTTCAACTAGACGAACGAAACCTGTATGCCTGGGTCATCTTAGACTCGGCCGCTTGCTAGGGCGTCTGTAAGTAACCAGGGAAACAATGAGCATTAAAAGGACTGACATTAAATTCCTTGGCATCTATTAATTCTACAGAAACGCGAGTATCTCCCAGTTAAGAAATCACTCTCTGGACTTCTTCCCTCCCCAGAATTAGACCTCAGGTGCCTGTGTGCCTCACTCATGCTGCACAGATCTTCAAAGAGGGGAACAAAGGAAGGCAGGTCAGCCAGGAAGCGCCTCTCTCCAGGTTCAGACAGAAGTAAAGGAAAACACAGCCGCAACCACAAGGCTACCTTTGACTGACATCTCTGCCTTGGCCTCCTGGTGTAATTCCAGAAACTTCTGTCACATATACTAGATTGGGTTTGACTTTTCCCTTAATGAGCTTTTATAACTAAAGGTGTGAAGGCGAAAGCAGGACTTCTGGCTCTGAAGCTGAGTGTGTCTAGTCAGATATGAGCAGCCGAAGGTTGCAGGGGATGGCTCGGTCTGTAAAGTGCTTGTCTTGTTAACAGGAGGACCCATGTTTGATCCCCAGACCAACAGAAGAAAGCCAGGCATCGTGGTACATGCTTATAATCCCACTGCTGGGGAGTCGGAGACAAGAGGACCCTTGACTTGCCTGCCAGTTTGTCTAGCCTACTTGGAGAATTCTGGCCAATGAGAGACCAAAAAAAAAAAAAAAAAGAGGTCGGCAGTGCCTGAATAACAACTAAGATTGTCCTGTGTGCTCCACATGCATGCACACATACCCAACACACTCACACATGCGCACATGCTTGCACATGAATAAGTGCACACACACAGCGCACACACGCACACATACACACACACACACACACAGAAACAGGCAGAGCATTTCAAGCTCGCAGCACTTCGTTAGCAGTGAAGACACTTGCAGGGAGGATTGAGAAACTGCCAGGGGGAAAAGCTGTCACGGACACTAGTTTAAAAAGAAGACTAGAAATTATGAGAATTGTTGAGCATGTAATTAGAAAGATCTCAAGGTCATCATAAGTGCCGCAAAAGCACTTAGCATTTTGCTAACTCATGATAATTCCTGATTTATGTAAGAAAGAATCCCCTACCATAATGTTTATCAGAACCTGAGCTACACTGATGGGAAAGCTCTTTCAAACACGGTCTAAACAAGTGACCGATCTCAGCTTTTAAGAATACTACAAAACCGGCTACACAAAATCACATATTACGAATTGCACCAATAATTTTTCTGTCAGCACAATTAAAACTGCAAGGAAACTCCAAGGTCACTTACAGTGGAGTTGAGAACAGAATCCAGGACTCCTAATTCTGTGATAAGTATACACATCTCCACATACAGTTCTACTACAGGGGTCACAGATCAGTCATAGAACCCCACTAATACTAACCTCGACACCCAATATAAGCCTAAGAGAGACAGAATAAACCCATCAGACAATTCTGATTGTGAGCCTCAGAAGCCACCATGTCCAAAGGGAGCCTCACTTACTCTGTGAATTCTGCTTGACTTGTAATCTAGATCATGGGGTCCCATCTGTGACCACGTTCTTGGCCCTACTGTCTACTGGTCAGTTCCCCCTCACCCTGAGACCCCATCAATAGAAGCCTCTCCAGCTCCAAGTCTCACAGACAGCGGGCATCCTGCCTCCTGCTCTGCATCAAAGGCATTGTAAAGAGATGCCTCTGTGGTCTTCATTCACGAAAATAGTCATTTAGACTGCACTAGATTCAAAACCCTAGGGAGTTACTTTCGTAATTTAGCATTTTTGTTTCAGTGAAAATATTATTTCTAGTTCATAATGGGACGTTCAAAAACATTGTTTCTTATCACTGAAAGCTTTCTGTGGTGTGTAATCTGGACTTTTTAAAGGTATGTTCCCTATAAAAAGCCCTAGGGAACAGAAATTGTGTCTTCCTACAAAGAAATACCTTCAGTATCTCCAGTTGCTTCAGGACAAGGTCTTTAATTTAGGACTGAATGAGCCTCACAGATAAACACTTTAAAATCCTGGGATCTGCACTTAGCTTTAACAAGCTTTTAAGATGGTTGGGGGTGTGCTTCTCTGTCTGCTGGGAAGACAATGACGCAGCCGAACCCACAGGACTTCCCCTTCGGTGTTCCGTGTCAGATTCTTCATGGAAGCTGCGCAACACAGCAATTCTGCCATGGCGGGTGGGAGGCAGGTGCTGCTGGAAGACTTTCCCTTTCTGCCTCTGACCAAGTTCACATCCACCCGGCATCGCAGAATGTGATGTCAGCCAGGAAAATGCTTTACATATGAACTGAGAGTCAAGGAGGAGGCCATAGTGAAATAAGGAGATAAATCTAACTCAATGTCCTTATGAAAAGAGGACACACAGACATAGCATCAAACAGACAGGAGAGACATGTGAGACTGGATACAGGAGTTAGATGTTTATGAAATCAAACAATGCCAAAGACTGGTGGCAATAGCTCCAAGCTAGAAGCACTGCACTTCCTGAAGACTTGGATGGCTCATAAGCCCACTGACACATTGATTTAAGACTTCTGACTTTACGGTATGGAAAGATGCATTCTACTGTATAGGCCACCTTGATTGTGAGTGACACTCTGCTGTAACAGCCTAGGACGTGGATATACCTCACTTCCAGACTGCTTGTTTAATTAATTAGTCTTGGGTGAGCATGGGATCAGTATTATTGAAAGCTCCTCCGGTGGCTCTCAGGTTTCAGCATTTGTACACCCAACTCAGACTTCTCGGATTCTAAACACTAGGGTAGAGACCCAGTTATCTGTAGTCTAACATGTTCCAGGTAACTCTAAATAATACCATAAATGCTTAAACGTTGGCTGCTCTAGTTAATAAGGATGCTCCTACAGTAAGCCAGCAAGAATGAAGAAAAGCAAGGAGAACAAGGGAAGAGCAATTTGTATGCCCTCCTGAACAACACTGAAGCTAAGCTAGCTGAAATCTCATTACCTAAGCTGTGCTGCGGAAATCTCAGTTCCTATCCTACAGCCAGGGAGGCTGAGGCAGGAAGATCAGCTGAACTTGGAGTTCAAAGTAACCTGGACAACAGAGTGAGACCTGCCAAGGAAGAAGAGGAGGAAAATGGGGAAGGGAGAAAAACGCTTCGCACCCATGCTGATAGGTGTTATTGAAGCCATGTTGTTTGCAAACTTGCAGAAGCAGCCCTCACACCATTGCTACCAGGACACCGGACCACCCAGGCTCAACATGGAATTGACAGCTTGACCCCATACCAGGGGGCAGAAATCAAGGGCAATATGAACACTCGAGCTCTGAAATGGCACCGGGGCCAATGTCTTCTTACTGTAATGATTAGAGAACTGCCTGTTCTTTCCCCGTACTCCAAAGAACACCACAGGCCAGCACATTTTATTTGGTGTGGAATTCGGCCCCTTGCCATAATCTACGTTTGAATGACTACAGTAAACCACTAAGGATGGGGGTGGAACCTTGGTGAAGGCCACATGACTAACACTTGGTAGCAAAGAAAATATTAGCTTTTATTTTCTCTTCAGAGATAAATGGTTTAAGAATTACGTGTCCATTTGTTTGACTTTTCTGTGCGTCTGCCCTCAGGCAGTAAACCTTTTCTAGAAGCACTAAACAAGACTCTTTTCTAGGGGTTTCCATTGTGACCACGTGTGCAGTTCCACCTTCCTGAGACCTGGAGGACTTGAGGTTGTCTGCCCTGTAAGTCACCATGTCTGTAACATGACACCTCAGCAATGCTGATGTCTTTCTCCTGTGTGATCCCTGTTAGAAAATGCCCTAGAAGAAAGAGTGAACTCAGAAGCATCAGCAAAGTTACCCTTGCCTCTGAGGCTCCAGTCCCTCTTCTTGGAGTACACGGTGCCCTCAAGAGCCAGGATTCCTCAGAGAAGACTATCCAAAAGAACAGCAACTTATCTTCCAATTCCCGATTTGACGTCCCCAATTTTGTGGTTTAGGCCCTGCTTCCTTATGGATTGATTTGCATCTCACGCTTGCCATACCAGTATTGTACCACTGCATTCTATTACCATCCTTCATTTTGAGAAAGACTATGAGAAAATTCTTTGCTCAGGTCTGGAACTCATCCTAAGCAGGATGTGAATCTGGGATCCTGTGGCCTCTTTCCCTGGGAGACAGGGACTGAAACCCTTCACCACCAGGCAGGCCTGTGGTTATTTTTTAATTAGCTGAGACAAAGTAATATTCTAAAATGCAGCCAATGAAGGAAATATCTGGTCAGGATGTGATAGCACATGCCCAATGACCCTTTCCTCGCTAAGGAGCTTTTGGTCATGGTCTTTATCACAGCAAAAAAAAAAAAAAAAAAAAAAAAATCCTAAGCAAGACAGTACCCAGAGGGCAAAAGGAAAAGGAAAAAGCTGATATTGGCACAGATAGGGACAACTCTGTAGAAAATAAAGATTATTATCATTTATATAGAGGTGGTGGGGGGACCAGTTCCACTAGGGGTGGTGATGGGTCACCCAAGGCTTCTGTGGGTCCCCTGGCAGGAGGCCTGAGGCTTCAGCAGGAGACAGACAGATAGTTACACCAGGCAGAGAGAGTTTGGTATAGAGTTTATTTAGTGGGTTATGGAGGAAAAAGGGAAGGGGAAGAGGAGAAGGGGAGAGGTGGGTAGAAGAGAGAGAGGCAGAAGCTGCCTCCAGAGGGGCAAGCAGGGGGGAGGGTGGACTAGAGAGAAGGGCGAACTAGAGATCCACTTGCCTTGGTAGAAGGGGGGAGTGGGTGGAGCTTATCTCTTAAAAGGACAGGGTACCCAGGTGACAGACCAGGCCAGCAGATCACAACAATCCCATCTCTTTCTTATAATTAAAAGGTGGAGAGATAGGCATAGTATGTTGAGGGAATTGGGATGATGGATCCCAAGACTGTTTCCTGCTTAATTGTGGCCATTGAAGTCTTTCTTGAGGGGGCCTGAAATAGCTGGGTGCTGGTCACACCCTAGGGTAGCTGGTTGCTTTACTCCTATCCAGGATTTGTGCTGTGGAACTGTCCGGTGTCTTGGACCTGCAAGGTGTTGGCAGAGCAGAGAACAAAGTTAAGTTTAGGAAGGAAAAAAATTCTCAGAACCAGGAAACTAAGAGGGGTGTATCTGACCTGTTTAAGGTGAATACTTCAATTTGGCTCCCTGGAAGTCTTAAGAATTTTTTTAGTTTGTAAAACATAAGTTTTAGACATATACATTGCATAAACAGTAGCATATTTTTGTCAGAATGACTGTGACAGATGTTTTTGTACTATGGAAAGTATAGACACTTAATAATGTACATTTTTCCTCACACTTTTATGACTTGAACATATATACCTTAATAACTTGCATTTGTATATCTTTAAACCCCTTTTATTTAGAACATATTAAGAAGTTATACTTAAATTTGTTTAGTGGGGTTATTCTTTTAAACCGACAAAGCCTCTCAGCTGTCAAACTGTATCAGAGATTTTTGAGAAGGATAAAATTTTACTTGAGTTACTGATTTATAAAATGACGAGGACTTACTCTATTGGCTACCTAGAGCCGCTCCTCAAGTTCCTCCATGGTCGTCGAGGACAAGGGCATCAGGACTGTATTTGTCTTCTGCTGTTAGAAGCAGGGTCTGCCAGTTTCCAGAAGATCCTTTCGGTTAAGAAATCTGTAGGAAGACAAGCCTACCTTGCCCTGAGCAGCTAGGCAAGTTCATTCCATTTGATTCTTTGTCCGTGTCTGGAGATCTTTAATGGTTTAAATGAAAAGTAGTTTACCCAGTGGTTAGCACTTTTACTTGATGAAGAGAATTGTGGTTGGACGCTGTTTTATGTCCATCTGTCTTTTGTCTTCTTTGGAGGAAATAGAGTGCTGCTGCTAGGAGCCAACCTGTCTTTCTGTCATGAAAAGTTCTTTAATAATTAAACATTTAAATGCCATATTCCCCAGATCTCTGAGCACTTGAGGGCTGTTTATTGGGTATAGATATGTTATAACTACAGCACTACAGCATAGGATCTGCCTGAAAAGCTAGTCCAAGCTTGACTGCACTGGTTTTTAACTTAACAGGTAAGATTTATTCTTGTGAAAGACAAAGAAGAAAAAACTGTTTGCAATAGAAGCTTAATGGCAGAACTGACAATAGTAGAGAACAGCTTAATATATCTTAAAGCATGGTTGATCACATATACAGTATTTTTGTAAGATATTTAAAGGAACATGCCAATTTAAAATATGAGACATTGTTTTCTTAGTCTGGAATGAGATACAATGAACAGACAATTATAACATTTAACAGTAAGTATACATACATTTACACCCAGATGGATTTAAGTTTTATACACATATACACACAGAGTTAAAGCTAACATGTTCACTCATAGAGTTAACTCAAAAGTCAATGCATAAACACATACACACACACATATAAAACAATAGTTGGGCAGAGTGGGTTCTTCGGTGGGCCCTACTGAAAACATGCCATTGCACAAAACACACATGTAACAGAGTCTGTAAGGGGAATTTAGAGACAAAAATGTAAGTAAGCCACGAGTCTAGGCAAGAAATACCTCAGTAAAGATGGCGACTTGGTTACCGAACCTGCCGTTAGTCAAGATGGTGGTGAGGTCATCTGAGCTGCCCTTAGTCATAATGGCGGCAGTCATGTGTTGTACAGAGAAACCACATTTTCAGAGCTGCGGCAGGAATTTTAAATAGATACAAATAACAAAAGAGACATAGAGGCCATGTAGAACATACATTTAAAACAAAATTACATCCGTATGGTCACATCATTCACACATTCTTTCATACAGGAAGTAGACAGGAAAATTAGTCTGGATGTCGAACGGCGGCCATGGATCTGGCCAGTTTTGCCGATTACTGTGAGACCAGCAGCTGTAGTGGTGGCAGAGACAGAATAAGAGCAAGAGAAGAAATAGAAGACTGTTTACAGGTGGATGGCCATGGTGGGGCTGCCAGGGGGAAAAAAAAAGCAGATGGGCATGAGATGTGGGACACCAGCAGTGCAGAACACGGCGGGATAGAAACTTTTAATCTGCCTGTTTGCTGGTAGAAATTGGAAAACTCCCTCTTTAGGCTGCTATTTGAGGGGTAGGTAGGGCATTTGTTAGTGCAAAAGCGGGTAGGTAAGGAATCTGTAATAAGTCAGAGGTCTTAGGGTCTTTAAAAGACATACCAGTGGGGAGGTTGGGCAGATAGTTTTCGAGGGTTTGTTTCCAATGGCTAAAAGTGTGAGCAAGGTGAGGACTCAAGGGAACTAATCAAGAACGTCTTTGGAATAGTGCGAGGATGGAAGGCCAGACCAATTCAAGACCCGTTGGTACAGAAATTGGGGCTGGATAGCACCACTCTGAGTGGTCTGAGAGAGGACAAAAGTCAGAGTGGCAAGGAGCCAAATTTTACTTCTTAGCAGTGGGGAATAACCGGAGATGAATGCCAGCTAAGGGGTCCTGTGTTGTCCCAATAGGAATTTGGGGAGATCAGCAGGGGACCAGGGTGATATGAAGAGAGGCAGGGGTGGAGATGGCAAGAGAAATGATAAAGGAGCCGTAGAAGTTGAAAAAGTCAGGGAAACGAATTCTTCCAGCAGGCTTGAGCAGAAAAGTGCCCTGCTGATACTAAGAATCGGCATTAGAGAAGAACACATTGGCCCTCTTTTAAGTCGGGGGTTTATAGTCACCTGTTATAGCATTGATACGAAGCTCATATAATCGCCGGGTGATGGTGGCACACACCTTTATTCCCAGCATTTGGGAGGCAGAGGCAGGTGCATCTCTGAGTTTGAGGCCAGCCTAGTCTACAAAGCAAGTTCCAGCACAGTCGGGGCTACCAAAGAGAAATCCTGTCAAAAAACAAAACAACAATGAAAAGCCTCCCACAGTAGAATAATGGGTCATTCTGATATTTTTAAATTGTTCTTAGGACAAACAATGATTTTACCCTACAGGTAATCTGATTCAATGTATTTAAAGCCGGCAAAATATTAATTTTGCTGCATATTTGAAGGATCTCAAAGCTTGTTCGGGCTGAACACGAAGAGTGTATTGGTCTGCCTATGAGGCAGTGCCCACGGTGCTGTATACCATTAGCCTCTAGCTGGCTGCGGTGGTGCACACCTGTAACGCCAGCACTCTGGAGAAAGAGGCAGGATGACAGAACTCAGGACTATTATCTTGTCGCATGGTGAAGACAAACTTCAAGGGTGTCTCTAGCTGGTACAAGATAAATGCACAGGGTAAATGAGAAACAAATGTGTTTTTGTTTTATATTTTCCAATTAAATTTTTTTGTTTATTTTTAATTCATAGGGCCAAACAACATCAGGTCCATGGGAATTGTTTCTTTCATGAATAAAATGAGTATCCAACTTTAAAACGTTACAGGAAAAGGATCTCATACATAATAGGAAAACATACTTAGGAAGAAATATAATCAAACATTTAAACCTTAAATAATCCTTATAAGCCATATTAAAATATCTATTAAGAAATTCTAATCAAGGTCTTAAAGGAATAACCAATGGCTCAAGGTATATAATATCTATCCATGGAAGGACTCACTCCTGTAAAACTGTCATTATGATCAAATTACCGTAAAAATTAAGTATAGTTTTGATTAAACTGCAGGTAGTAATGATTGTAGAATTTAACGTGGATTCTATAATTGATCAGGAATAAAAACTACAAAAATAGCCATAGCAAAGGAAAAAAATTGTTCTATCAGTTATCAAAATACATCAGAAAGCCACGGTTATTACAATAATTTTGTACCAATACAAGAACAGCCAAAGAGATCAATGAAACAGAATGTAAGGCCCTAAACTAAAGCTCTGTAAATAAGTGAAAATTTAGTGTATGAAAAAGATGCGTCCAAAATAAGTGGGGAGAGTATGAACTTTTCTTTTTTAAATTTATTTATTTAATTTCCATCCTGGTGACAGTTTCCTCTCCCTCTTCTCCTCCCAGTCCCTCTCACCCTGTTCCCACCCCTTCAATCTATCTCTGTTTCTGGTTAGGAAAGGTGGTCGCTGTTGCAGTGAAGACCGTTGGTCTTTACCAGGGTCTTGCCCATGCAGTGTTTAAGGTGCAGGATGCCAGTTATTGAATTCGTTTTTGTTCAGATTGAAGTTCAAGAGCTCACTTGTTTGAAAGATTCTTCGTGTGTATGCATTACTCCATTGTAACAAAAACACTTTTAAGAAGAGTAGAGGTGCAGACACTAAGAAACCACAGATGCCAGCCCAGACGATGATACCCAGAGATACCATCAATCACCATAGGCAGAGAAACCAACATATTCCATGACAGGACCAGATTCACCAATACCTAGCCACAAACCCAGCCCTACACAAAGTACTAGAAGGAAAACTAAAACCCAAGGAAGTTGGCTACATCCACAAAAACACAGACAATAGATGATCTCAGAGTAGCAAATCCCAAAGAAGGGAAAAACACCCACAATAACATCACCAATAATAAAAACTAAAATATCAGGAACTGGCAATCACTGGTCATTAATATCCCTTAATGTAAATGGACTCAACTCACCAATAAAAAGACACAGGGTAACAGATTGGATACAAAAACAGAATTTATACTTCTGCATACAAGAAACACACCTCAACCTCAAAGACAGACATCACCTCAGAGTAAAGGGTTAGGAAAAAAAATTTCAATGAAATGGACCTAAAAAACAAGTGGATGTAGCTATCCTAATATCTAATAAAATAGACTTCAAACTAAAATCAATCAAGAGAGACAAAAAAGGACATTTCACAGGGAAAATCTGTTAAGAGAAAAGCTTGATACTGAACATCTATGCTCCAAATACAAGGACCCCCGCATATGTAAAAGAAACACTTCTAAAGCTTAAAAATCACACATTAAACCACACACACTAATAGTGAGAGACTTCAACACCCCACTCACCACTGAACAGGTCTATTAGACAGAAAATTAACAGAGAAATAAGGCAACTAACAGATGTTATGACTCAAATAGACTTAATGGACATCTATAGAACATTCTATCCAAACATAAAAGAATATACCTTCTTCACAGCACCCCATGGAACCTTCTCAAAAATTGATCATATATCAGGTAACAAAGCAAAACTAAAGAGATACAAAAGATGAGGACCCTAAGAGATACATACATGGATCCAATCTACATGGGAAGTAGAAAAAGACAAGACCTTCTGAGTAAATTGGGAACATAAAGATCATGGGAGAAGACAGAAGAAGACATAAGAGGCGTGGAGATTTTTTCTATATAAGCTATATATTTTTATATAGTTTAATAAAAACAATTTTAAAGCAGAATAAAGGCAAAGTTCTAGGGGGGGGGAGAGAAAAAAGAAACATCAAAGCTTACCCTGAGTGACACATTTCCTTTCAGTAAGCCACACCTCCTGGTCCTCCCCAAACAGTTCCAGCAACTGGGGACTATGTTTGTAAGCATATGAGCCTACGGTGGCCATTCTTATTCACATCTCCTCATGGGTGTGGAGAATCTAAATTGACCCATTCCACTCAAATGAGCTGCTGATTCTCCTGGAAACCATGGTGCTGGGTGGTAGGTCCAAGGCCTTCTGGAGAGCTAGGCAAAAGATCCCTCAGAAGACCCCACACATCCTAAACATGCAAGTAAATTTACTGAGAAGTTGTATAACTTTTCTTCAGGATCTGGCATTCAGAGATAAGCCAGCCAAGATTGTGAGACTTCTGTGGACTCTTGTTCCTGTGCTGTGAAAAAGGTGTCCTGAAAAAAAAAAAAAAAGGTTTAACACATTTGAAAGTTCAGAAGGATAGTGGTTTGGGAGGCTTGCAGGATGTGAGGCCAGCATGTTGGGTCAAAGAAGAGATAAACTGTTCAAAGATATCTTTTAAAATACTAGGAATGCAATAGATTGATTCCCTTATAACAACACATCATCTCTCAATAACACTAAGACTCCTTTCCTGTGCTTATCCCTGGTTCCCATGTGCCCCAACTAGCACAGTGGTCAAAAAAGTCATTAAGGATGCCTGGGAACATTTTGCAATTTTAGCATTTCATATTATTCCTCTAAATTTGCATATATGTATATTACTATATCTGTACCTCAATACCAATTATCTGTTTGTGTGTGTGTGTGTGTGTGTGTGTGTGTGTGTGTGTGTGTGTGTGCGTGCATATGCACGGGGAGGCCAGGGTAGGATTCCTGCTCTATTATTTGGCTTTTCCCCATGAAACAGGGTCTCTCACTAAAATTGAAGGCACAAAGAAACCATAGCTTTACATGCATCTTTTGCTCTTGCTATTGTTATAAGGGTATCAATATCATAGTAGATTTGTTTGACTCTATTTTGCAGTCCAGGGGCCAAACCCCAGCCTACCTCATGTTAGGCAAGTTCCTTTCCACTGAGCCACACTCCCAGTCACATAGTCTATGTTATACCCCAGTTTGTAAGACATAGAAGTACCTTCACTAATCCTCTCAAGCCGGTTTGGTCAGGGAGTGTCCTTCCAATCTACTATGCCAGACAACGTACATGTATATGCAAGATGGACTGTCTTCAAACAGTTGTTCCCTCCCTGGACCTCAGAGCAGATCGGGAAGGGACAGTCCTGAGGAAGGGACTGATTCACCATCAAACAGTAGACTCACGAAGACAGAGGCTGCCCAGTACCTCCAATGCAGAATTATAAAGTGTTTTAAAGAGCCAGTTCTTTGTGGGTCAATGATGTCCCCACACTGAATGCTACAGAGATGGAGAAATTGAGCTCCACAAATAATATCAGCTGTGGTGAGTTTCCTCAACTCAGTGCTTGGGTATGTTTACCGTAAAGAGTGCTTGAACTTGACAGACAGCTGAGAGCACTGATTGTCTCAAGAGCAGAGATTCCTTGGAAATGATAAGGTGCAAGCGCTGTCAAATGGTTCCTTTTGCATCACACTGCAATCTCTAGCCATAGTGGCGGCCAGGACCAGCAGGAGCCGAGCTGCCAGCCATGCCTCAAAACACCAGGCTCCTCCGGCTATCTGTGGGATCCCCGGGCTACATAATAACAGGGGTTTCAGCTGCCCAGGTTTGGGCTGGGTTTGAGGCTGAGTGTTTCTGGCCATGGTACTCAGATGGAGATCCAGCAACGTAAGGATGCTATGAGCACCACGTGACCAGGATAACCGAGCAGCCGGAGCCCTGAGCTACAGGCAGCTGGGATTCGCTGGAAACCGAGTCCCCTTTTCATTGTGCTGAGGTGGGACAGGCCTGAGGGTTTGTATCTTCCGCAACAGAGCCACTGGAGATGGCCTCCCAGAAAGAAATCGGGGTTTCTGATTAGAGTACACCTTAACTAGACTGGCATGTAAAACTCAGACAAAATGTGACTTGTGTGACTGACCGTAGAGATGGCCTTTGGGACTGGACAGTCATACCTCATACCTTCTACACATTTAGGAGAGCCTGGCATACTCTTCTCATGTCGTACATATAAATTCATAGAGTGTCCAGGTACCGCCGCCATGGTTGTTAACAGTGCCCATTGCTACCCTTCTTACCAGAACTTTTTTGAAAGAAGCTTGGTGCTGGAGGGCTAAACAACGGGTATGAATAGTCCTGATATTCACAAGACTTGGGCTTCTTTAGACGCATCTCAACCCATGCAGGTTTTCCTCTGGATGGAGCAGTATATGACAATTGAGGTTGAACTTATGTAACGCTCGGGCCCAGCCTATTGAGCCCACTGATGTAAGATGGTAGGGTTCATCCGGAAGTGTGGTCTGGCCTGCTTGTGTTCCTAGCATGACCGTTTAACCCTCTGTCACAGCAGTCCTGGCGCGGGAGCCCACGCTGCTGAAAGTGTGTAGGGAGGACACAGACAGAGGGAGTAGGTGTCCGCACCTGTGAGTGACCACAGCATCTTTCCCGTCAGTGTCGGCGAAACACAACTCTGCCACCCCTTTCTGCGCTGCCCAAGGCTGTTTCGCGGACATTTGATCTTGTTAGGGCAGTCTCACTATGTAGCTAACTCAGGCTTGGCTTAAGATCACAATTCTCCTGCCTCAGCATCCCAAGTACAGAGATTACAAGCATGTCTTCCCACACGTGGACTGGTTCTGAGGAGCTTGCTATTGTTAGGATTTTTTTCTTTGTTTATTTGTTTACTTAAGAAAGACTCTCACAATATATCCTTGCTGGTCTGGAACCTGCTGTGTCGACCAGGCTGGCCTCATTCTCATAAGATCCACCTTCCTCTGCCATCCAAGTGCTGGGATTAAAGGTATGTGCCACTTCAGCCGGCTTCTTCTCAGTCCTTGGTATTGTCAGTTGTACCCTGGCTTTCCCACATATGTGATTCTCTGGCACCCTGTGTCTTTGCTTAGACCTTTGTTCTCACAAAATGTGCTGTACTTTTTATCCATCTGAGAACTTTGCTTTCACCATGCCATTTGTGCATCAAAACCCAGCGAACAGCCTCTGATGCTAATAATGAAAAATCACCGGGAAATGTGCGGCTCATTTTTCCTGCATTATGTGCCCAGTACTTTACTTCCTGTCTCATTGTGTATTTACAATGCATCTTGTTCACCGAGGTCGGGACTGGCACAAGCTCACACTGCTGGAGCACAGCAAACCTCGAATCTAAAGCCAAATCACTTTGACTCCGGAACTATCTCTTACAAATCTCTGCTTGTGTCTCATTTCCATTGTTTCTTTTAATTGTTTTTATAGTCTTATGTAGTTTTCTCTGCTCCCCTGCCATCCTCGTTGATCCCCTCCTATCCTCTCCCATAGTCCCCGTGCTCCAAATTTACTCAGGGGTCGCTTATGTAAACTATTGTATCATCATCAAATAGTGAGAGTTTGACTTCTTCTTTTCTGATTTGTATCCCCTTGATCTCCTCTTGTTTGTCTTCTTGCTCTGGCTAGAACCTCAAGAAGTATATTGAATAGATATGGAGAGAGTGAACAACCTTATATTGTTTCTGATTTCAGTGGGATACCTTTGAGTTTCTCTCCATTTAGCTTGATGTTGGCTGTTGACTTGCTGTAAATAGGGGATACAAATCCGAAAAGAAGAAGTCAAATTCTTGCTTTGGCTGATGATATGATAGTTTGCATAAACAACCCCCAAAATTCTACTAACACACTTATACAGCTCATAAACACCTTCAGAAATGTAGCAGGATAGAAGATTAAATCAAAAAAATCAGCATCCCCCCTGAACACAGATGATAAATGGGCTGAGAAAGAAATCAGAGGAACATCACCCTTAACAATAGCCACAAATAACATAAAATACCTTGGGGTAACACTAACCAAAGAAGTGAAACACCTATTCAACAAGAACTTTAAGTCATTGAAGAAGACACCAGAAAATGGAAAGATTTCTCATGCTTTTGGGTAGGTAGAATTAACATAGTAAAAATGGCAATCTTATCAAAAGTAATCTACAGATTCAATGCAATGCCCATTCAAATCAAATTCTTCACAGATCTTGAAAGAATATAATACTCAACTTTATATGAAAAAGCAAAACAAAACAACAACAACAAAAAACCCACAGGGTAGCCAACAATCCTGTATAATAAAGGAATTTCCAGAGGCATCACAATCCCTGACTTCAAACTCTACTACAGAGCTACAGTACTGAAAACATCCTGGTATTGGCATAAAAACAGACAGGATGACCAATGGAACTGAACCAAAGACCCAGATATTAATCCGAACACCTATGAACCTGATTTTTGAAAAAGAAGCAAAAAAATAAAATGGAAATAAAACATATTTAACAAATTGTGCTGGAATAACTGGATATCAACATGTAGAAGAATGAAACTAGATACACATTTATCACCATGTACAAAACTCAAGTCCAAGTGGATCAAAGACCTCAACATAAAACCAACCACACTGAACTTCAATAGGAGAGAAAGTGAAAAGTATATTTGAACACATTGGCACAGGAGACCACTTCCTAAATATAACACCAGCAGCATAAACAGTGAGAAAAACAGCTAATAAATGGGGCCTCCTGAAGCTGAGATGCTTCTGTAAAGCAAAGTACCTGGTCAACAAGACAAAATGACAGTCTACAAGACGGGAAAAGATCTTTACCAACCCCACATTAGACAGAGGTCTGATCTCCAAAATATGGAAAGAACTCAAGAAATTGGTCATCAAAAGACCAAATAATCCAATAAAAAATAGATTTAGACCTAATCGGAGCTTTCTCAACAGAGGAATCTAAAATGGCTAAAAAAACACTTAAGGAAATGTTCAACATTCTTAGCCATCAGAAAAATGCAAATCAAAACAACTTTGAGAGTCCATCTTACACCTGTAAGAATGGCCAAGATCAAAAACACTGATGACAATTTATGCTGGAGAGGTTGTGGGGTAAAGGGAACACTCCTGCATTGCTGGTGGGAGTGCAAACTGGCACAGCTGCTTTGAATAGCAGTATGGTGCTTTCTCAGAAAATTAGGAAACAACCTACCTCAAGACCCAGTAATACCACTTTTGGGTATATATCCAAAGGATGCTCAATCATACCACAAGGACATGTGCTCAGCTATGTTCATAGCAGCATTATTTGTCATAGCCAGAACCTGGAAACAACCTAAATGCCCCTCAACCTAAGAATAAATAAGGAAAATGTGGCACAGTTACACAATGAAGTACTACACAGCAAAAAAAAAAAAAAAAAAAAAAAAAAAAAAAAAAAAGAAGAAAGAAAAGAAAAAGAAAAATTGACACCTTGAAATTTGCAGGCAAATGGATGGATCTAGAAAACATCATATCGAGTGAGGTAACCAAGACCCAAAAAGGAAAATATTATATGTACTTACTCATAAGTGGTTTTTAGACATGGAACAAAGAAAACAATTCACAATTCCAGAGAACCTGGAAAACGATGAGGACCCTCAGAGAGACATATATGGATTTACTCTACATGGAAAATAGAAAAAGACAAGTTCTCCTAAATAATTGGGAGCATGGAGACTATGGGAGAGGGTAGAAAGAGAGGGAAGAGGAGGGGAGGGGAACAGAGAAAAATGTATAGCTCAATAAAATAAAAAGAAATGCCTTTATTATGTTTAGGTATCTTCCTTGTATCTCTGCTGTCTCCAAGACTTTTATCATGAAAAGATATATTTTTCTAAGGCTTTTTCAACATCTACTGAGATGATCGTGTGGGATGTTTTTTCTCAGTTTGTTTATATGGTCGTTTACATTGGCCCATATTTGTATGTTGAACCACCCCTGCATCTCTGGGATGAAGCCAACTTGATCAAGCAGGGTGCTATTTCTGATCTATTTTTGGATTCTATTTGCTAGTATTTTATTGAGTATTTTTGTATCAATGTTCATGAGTGAGATTGGTCTGTCATACTCTTTCTTAGTAATGTCTTTGTGTGGTTTAAATATCAGGGTAATTGTACCTCATAAAAAGCATTTGTCAATGTTTCTATTGTGTGAAACCATTTGAGGAGTATTGGTATTAGTTCTTCTTTGAAAATCTCATTGAATTCTGCACCAAAATCATATGGCCCTGGGCTCTTTTTTTGTTGGGATACTTTTGATGACTGTTTCTATTTCTTTCACAGTTACAGGCCTATTTAATTGCTTATCTGGTCTTTATTTAATTCTGGTAAGTGATATTTATCCAAGAATTTGCTCATTTACTCTAAGTTTTCTAATTTTGTCGAGTACAGGTTTTCAAAATATGACCTAATGATTCTCTGGATTTCCTCCATGTCTGTTGTTATGTTCCCCTTTTCATTTCTGATTTTGTTAATTTGGATATGTTTTCCCTGTCTTTTGATTAGTTTGTGTAGTAAGAGAGCCACTTGTTGATTCCTGGCTGCTTAGCCCCAAAATAATCACACAAAAACTATATTATTTAAAACACTGCTTGGCCCATTAGCTCTAGCTTCTTATTGGCTAACTCTTACATCTTAATTTAACCCATTTCTATTAATCTGTGTATCATCACATACCTGTGGCTTACTGGCTAAAGTTCCATCCAGCTTGGGGGGTGGAGTATGCTACAGGGCTTCTCTCTGATTTTGCCTTTTTTCTCCCAGCATGCCATTTAGTCACCCCCCCACCCCACCGCCTACCTAAGTTCTGCCCTATTAATAGGCCAAGGCAGTTTCTTTATTCATTAATGGAAATGACAGTATACATATGGAAATCCCACATCAAGCTTGGATAAAGGTTTATTTTATTGATTTTCTCAAAGAACCAACTCTTTGTCACATTGATTCTTTGTATTCTTTCCTTTGTTTCTATTTGGTTGATTTCAACTCAATTTGATTATTTCCTGACCTCTAGTCCTCCTGGGTAAGTTTGCTTTTTTTTTGTTGTTCTAGAGTTTTCAGGTGTTCTTTTAATTCACTAGTATGGGCTTTTTCCAGAATTTTTATGTAGGCATTTAGTTCTATGCACTTTCCTCTTAACACTGCTTTCATTGTGTCCCATAAATTTGGGCATGTCGTGTGGTCATTTTCATTGAATTTTAGGAAGTCTCTAATTTCTTTATTTCTTCTTTGATCCCTTTATGATTCAAGTGAGCATTGTTTAATTTCCATATGTTTGTAGGCATTCTGAAATTAGTGTTGCTGTTGAATTCTAATGTTAAGCTATGATGATCTGATAAGATACATGGGGTTATTTCTTTTGTATCTGTTGAGGTATGCTTTGTTACTTGGTATGTGGTCAATTTTTGAGAAGGTTTCATGGGTGCTGAGAAGAAAGTTTATTCTTTTATGTTTGGATGGAATGTTCTATAGAAGTCTGTTAAGTACATTTGAGACATAACATCTGTTAGTTTTCTTATTTCTCTGTTAATTTTCTGTCTGATAGACCTGTCCAGTTGTGAGATTGGGGTGTTGAAGTCTCCCACTATTAGTGTGTGGGGTTTAATGTGTGCTTTAATCTTTAGAAGTGTTTCTTTTACATATGAGGGTACCCTTGTATTTGGGGCATAAATGTTCAGTATTGAGATTTCCTCTTGATGGATTTTCCCTGTGACTAAAATGAAATGTCCTTCTTTGTCTCTCTTGATTGATTTTAGTTTGAAGTCTATTTTGTTAGATATTAGGTTTGCTAAACCAGCTTGTTTCTTAGGTCCATTTAATGGGAAATTTTTTCCCGTACCCTTTACTCTGAGGCGATGTCTGTCTTTAGGTTGAGGTGTGTTTCTTTCTTATTTATTTATTTATTTATTTATTTATTTATTTATTTATTTATTATGTATATAATATTCTGTCTGTGTGTATGCCTGAAGGCCAGAAGAAGGCACCAGACCTCATTACAGATGGTTGTGAGCCACCACGTGGTTGCTTGCAAGAGCAGGCAATGCTCTTAACCGCTGAACCATCTCTCCAGCCCCCGAGGTATGTTTCTTGTATGAAGCAGAAGGATGGATTCTGTTTTCGTATCCAGTCTATTAGTCTGTGTCTTTTTATAGGTGAGTTGTGTCCATATATATTAAGAGATATTTTTTCTGATAAAAATTTTTTTTTAATTTATTTATTTATTTATTAAAGATTTCTGTCTCTTCCCC
>NW_026068100.1:283104-326205 GCF_014885135.2 Alexandromys fortis
GTATGGGTGCACCCCTCGCGGTCCTGAGTTCCTTGCTTGTGCTCTCTCTCCTTCTGCTCCTGATTTGGACCTTGAGATTTCAGTCCGGTGCTCCATTGTGGGTCTCTGTCTCTGTCTCCTTTCATCGCCTGATGAAGGTATATTAAGAGATATTAATGACCAGTGATTGCCAGTTCCTGATATTTTAGTCTTTATTATTGGTGATGTTATTGGGTGTGTGTTTTCCCTTCTTTGGGATCTCTGAGATCGTCTATTGTCTGTGTTTTTGTGGATGTAGCTAACTTCCTTGGGCTGGAGTTTTCCTTCTAGTACTTTGTGTAGGGCTGGGTTTATGGCTAGGTATTGGTTAAACCTGGTTTTGCCATGGAATATCTTGTTTTCTCTGTCTATGGTGACTGAAAGTTTTGCTGGGTATAGTCATCTGGGCTGGCATCCATGGTCTCTTAATGTCTGCATAACGCTTGACCACAACTTTCTGATTTTTATCGTTTCAATTGAGAAGTCAGGTGTAATTCTGATAGGTCTGCCTTTGCATGTTACTTTGTCTTTTTCCTTTGCAGCTCTTAATATTATTTTTTTTCTGTATGTTTAGTGATTTGACTATTATGTGGTGAGGGGAACTTTTCTTTGATCCAGTCTATTTGGTGTTCTGTAAGTTTTTTGTATCCTCATATGCATATCTTTCTTTAGGTTGGGAAAATTTTCTTCTATGATTTTGTTGAATACATTTTCTGTGCTTTTGAGTTGGACTTCTCCTTTTTCTATCCCTTTATTCTTAGGATTGGTCTTTTCATGGTGTCCCATATTTCCTGGATATTTTGTGTTAAGCTTTTCTTAGCTTTAATGTTTGCTCTTACTGATCATGCTACTTTCTCTATTGTATCTTCAGTGCTTGAGATTTTGTCTTCCATCTCTTGTATTCTGTTGTTTATGCTTCCTTTTGTGGTTTCTGGTCATTTTCTCATGATTTCTGTTTCTATAATTTTCTCAGTTTGTGTTTTCTTTATTGTCTCTATTTTGTTTTTCAGGTCTTGAATCATTTCTTTCATCTGTTTGACTGCTTTTTCTTGGTTTTCTTGGAGGGATTTGTTGATTCCTTCCAATTTTTTCTTTGTCTTTTCCTCCATTACTTTGAGGAAATTTCTCATTTCCTACTTTAAGGGAATTTCTCGTTTCTTCTTTAAGGACCTTAAACATCCTCCCAAAGTTATTTTTTAGGTTGTTTTCTTCTGCTTCATCTATATTTGGGTGCTCAAGTCTTGATGTTGTAGGGCTACTAGTTTTAATTGGTGTCGTGTTGCTCTTTGTGGTGTTGTGTGTGTTCTTACCTTGTCTACCCATTTTTTCCTCTGATGGGTATAATTGGGGCTGTGTCTCTGGTCATCAGTCTTCCAGGCGCCAGTGGATCCAAAGTTCACTCCCTGTGGTGCAGTCAGGGCCATGGAGGTTCCTCAGTGCTCTTGGGGGTCACTCTGCAATCCCAGGGGGTCATTCAGCTCTGCTTCCATAGAGGTTGCTTGCTTGAGGTTGTTCCCCTTGAGGTCACCGCCTTGGGCCTGCTCCAGCAGTGGTCACTGGCTCATGCCTGCTCCAGTAGAGGTCACTGGCTCAGGCCTGCTTCGGTGGAGGCCACTGGCTTGGGGCTGCTCTAGGCCGAAGTTGCTGGCTCAAGCCTGCTCTGGCTGAGGTTGCTGGCTCAGGCCTTTTCCCATAAATGTCCCTGGCTTGGGCCTGATTCCGCAGATGTCTTTGGCTTGGGCCTGCTCCCGCGGAGGTCCCTGACTTGTGCCCGGTCCCGCAGAAGCCTCTGGCTTAGGCCTGCTCTCTCAGCGGTTGCTCTCTTGGACCTGTTCCTATGGATGTCGCTGACACAGGCATGCTCTGGCTGAGGTCACTGGCTTCGGCCAACGCCTATGGAGGTCATTGCCTTGGCCTGCTCCAGCAGAAGTTTTCATTTTCATTGTTAACATCAGTCTCTTGTTCTTTTTCTTTCCTTTTTAAAAGCTATTTCTTTTTTTCAAATGTAATATAGTTAATTTTTGTTACACACACACAAATATATATAGGCTCCTAAATACATAAGTACAAATTGTTCTGATGTGAGATTCCCCTCTGTAAGATGTGAATGTTTTATTACCATTGGTTAATAATTGGTTTATAGCAGGGCACAATATAGCCAGGTGGGAAATCTCATATATAGAGAGAATAGGCGGAGTCAAAGAGACACCATGTAGCTGCCAAAGGAGACAGACACCAGAACTTTACCTAGTAAGCCACAACCTTGTGGTGATACACAGAATAATAGAAATGGGTTAATTTAAGATGTAAGAGCTAGCTAGGAATATGCTAGAGTCATTAGCCAACCAGTGTTGCAATTAATATGGTTTCTGTATGATTATTTCAGGTCTGGATGACCAGGAAACAAATAAGCAGTGACCACGTACACTATTGCAGC
Organism: Alexandromys fortis; assembly: GCF_014885135.2. NCBI lineage: Eukaryota > Metazoa > Chordata > Mammalia > Rodentia > Cricetidae > Alexandromys > Alexandromys fortis. Next base: position 285,560 of record NW_026068100.1, read on the forward strand.
TGAATGTTACTTGTATGTATGTTTCCAGGGCTGACCATTTGGTATTGGATAACAAATTGTTATGCTTGTCCCTGAGGAAGACTATTGCTTCCACTCTCAGAGTTGCTTGTCTGCAGTTTTAGTGTAGGGTTGAGGCCTTGTGGCTCTTGTTCCATTTCTTAGCAATAGCTCCCACGGGCTTGCCCATTTCCACGGTTTTGTCAGAACACAAGCATTAACACTGTTGGCCTGCATATTCTATTTCATTAACATTTCACTCTTATTTTTGATTTCCTTTCAACTATTTTTCTGTAGGTTTATTATATTGTTCTTTTGATGATTGGTTCTCAGCAGTATGAGCACTTAAAGCAACACATTTCTCTCTGCACATTCTCTACATATTATTATGTTCCAAGGATCTTCCACGTGTTATCATATGAATTTTGTGTTCTATGAATTACTTTGAATATCCTTGCAAGGTGAGCAAAGACTGAAGAACACATGATAGCAGACCTCTCTATGTCTTGGAGAATGGCTACATTTTAACAATTTTGCTGCCTGGCCATGGATAGTGTCACTGCACTGGCTTCCTCTGAAGTTATATCTTTTAGCCTTATTTAGTCTGACATTTCTGATGGAAGAGCTCCATATTTTAGCTGTGCATTTTGGAAAAATAATACTGTCTATATATTCTTTCTTAATTCATACGGTTTGCATTGTATTTTAACCAGAAAATCTAACCAATTTTCTTTTATTAGTTTAATTATTTTTCTGTTATATGTAGATGCCTAAGGCCATTTTCATGCAAGTATATCGTGTACTTTGAATATATCTACTCTAACTGGTGATGGTTTCTATCTTTCCACCTTACCATTAGTCCCTTTTTACCCAGTTTATATTTTCATATCATCATTAGATGAGAGGTTTTTATATCTGTTATTTCTAAGGCCTTCAAATGATAGGAAACATGTGATACGTCTTCCAGAGACTGACAGTTAGCTTAATATAACTATCTTCCATTGTACCAGTTTTCCTGTAAATAACTAACATCATTCTTCATAGATTCCTTGTGTCTATAAACCACACTTTCTGTACCCAGTCCTCTACTGGTGTCCACAGCACAGCTACTTTGACAGTACTGCGAAGACATTGATAGGCAGCTAGCTGTCTCTGTGAAGTGCCATCTTGGAGTCTTCTCAGCAAACATTACGAAGTCAGCTTATCTACTCTTTGTTGTAAATTTTAATATCTTTAGTCTACGCCATTATTTCTTCCATCTTTTAATTTAGGTTTAGATGTTCTTTTTCCTGGTTATGTTGTCTTCTTTCCTGCCTTAATTAAAAATAATTCAGGGGCTGGAAAAATGTTTAGAGGCTACTCTTTCCAAAGAACTAAATTAATTCTCAGCACCCACAGAGTAGCTCACAACCATATATATAGCGTCCCGCTACCCGGCTAGCTTTACCCGAAATAATTACACGGAAACTGTATTCTTTTAAACACTGCTTGGCCCATTAGTTTTAGCCTCTTATTGGCTAACTCTCACATCTTGATTAACCCATTTTTATTAATCTGTGTAGCACCATGAGGTGGTGGTTTACCGGAAAGATTCTAACCTGTGTCTGTGTCTGGTGGGAGAATCATGGTGACTGCCTGACTCGGCTTTTTTTTTTTTTCAGCATTCTGTTCTGTCTACTCCACCTACCTAATTTTTTTGTCCTATTAAAGGGCCAAGGCAGTTTTTTTATTAACTAATAGACAGATGACCCTCCTCCATCATTTATTCAATTCTATGAGATTAAACACACGAATAAATAATAAAATTAATCTCTGAAAAGTAAATAGCCAGGATGATGGCTTATACCTTTAATTCCAATACTTGCGAGGTAGATGAAGGCATATCTTTGTGAGTTCTAGGCCAGCCTGCTCTACATACTGAGTTCCTGGAAAGACAGAACTACATAGAGATAACCAGTTTCAATAAATAAATAAATAAGATAAGATAAGGATAAACTCCATTTTAACTTTTCTATTATCATAAAAAATCATGACTTCTATTTTAATTAGCTTCTATAGATTAATATATCACTTGCATTAAGCTTAATATCTTTACCTTGAAGTGAAAAGACCTCATAATTCTCTAATTCTAAAGAAATGCCATAGACAAATAATATGCTAATATATCATTGCTTGTTGTTTTATGTCTTTAGATCTACATGCTAAACATTATTATGTTGCAATTTTATCCACCTTGAAAAATTCCCTCCTGGAGACTCCTAAGATTCAGGAAGTGACCAAAACTTGGTCCCAGAAAGCCTTACCTTACAGGGTTCCCAAGGCTTCACACCCAGGCTACACCATTGCTAGAGAGAAGTTCCACAGTCTAGCTGCCTGCAAGCTGTGTAGAGAGCTACAAGCGTGCAGTTTGTGCCAGTTCTCTCCCATATAGAGCGGGCTTTCCAGGGCATAGCTGCCTTTGAGTTACCCATAATCTACAAATAAGCCTTACAAACTCATTGCTTTTCCAAGTCTGTCTCTATCTAACAAAATCATTACTTTGGCGTGTCATTGGTGCCATTTCTGGTGTGAGAAGATATTCTTTTCAGGAAACCCACACAAGCATGCATTGATTGCTCTGACCTATGTGTTGTAGGATATTTGTGTGAAAATATATTGTTGCGATTGCCTTAATAAAGAACTAAATGACCAACAGCTAGACAGTAGGTATTGACAGAACTTCCAGGCAGAGAAAGGAGAGGTAGGGAGAAGAATCTAGGCACAGAGGAGACAGAGAACAAGCTGTTGTAAGAGCTAGTTAGAAACCAGCCTAAGCTATAGGCCAAGATTTTATAATTAATTATAAGTCTCTGTGTCATTTTTTGTGAGCTAGTAACCCAAAGAACAATCCTGCTACAACTATGGCTGGAATTCTCTAAGATTTACTGGAGTATTTACTGTGTTGTATTATAATTAGGGGCTTATTTGTAGAATACTCATGCCAACTGGATATAGATTCTTGACTTAATTTTATTTTGCTGGGGTGGTTGTTGCCTTTGGCACAGTGCATGGATGTGTGTCAGAGGGCAAATTGAAGGAATTGGTTCTCTCTCCCAAGTTCATTTGAGAATCACATTCAGGTTGTGATACTTTGCAGCAAGCTCTTAGCCATCTCATGGGTCCTAACATTTATTCTAGTAATTTCCTTAGTATAACTGTCAACAGTAAACTTTGTTGTTGTTGTTGTTTCAAAATACATTTAATTCAATCTCTCAAGAAAGATAAGTTTATTGAGTATATAGTTATTTTCTACTTGAAAGACTTTCTTCTTGAAAGATAATTTTACTTGGTGTATACTTATTTTTTTCAGAAGTTTGCAGATAATATTTCACACTCTAGCCTCACTGTTACTCTTGAGAGATTGGTCTATGTAATAGCAATAATGATTGAAAATATTTAAGAACTACAGTGCTATAATATACAAGGGACTGCTTTTGACTGTATTTATATGTGTTCTCATTTAATACTCTCACATATGATAACAAGTAGGGGATCTTGTCATTTTTCTCTGATAAATAATCACACTCTAGCAACAGGATGATTAACTATCCCCCCTAGCTTTGAACCTATGCTATCTCGAGTAACTCTAGAGCCTCTCTGCTTTGTCCACTCTGCTTTGGTTTCCACAGTTCACACAAGCACGTCTCAGTGAAGAACTTTTTCATTATCGATACCGCTTGGGGTTTATATGACTTTCCACATGTTCTATCCCACAGTTCCTGTGATGATCCAATGTTACCCTTCAGCCCTTGTCCTTCTCTTGTCTGTCTAAATACACAGTAAGCACATGTGAGAACTTCATGGCCTCCATATCTCTAAGCAACCTCTGAATTTTCCCAATTACCCTTTGTTTAATACATTTCCCTTAATCTAATGTTTATTCTATTGTGTATCTAATTTTCATTAGATACACAAAATAATATTGATACTATTTTGCTTTTCTGAGTCAAGGTAGTCCAGGATGTCTTGAACTAGACCATGCTAACCTTGAACTTGAGGTAAAGCTCCTGGGTTTTGGGATTAATACCCACAGAGTTCCTTCATTTAATAATATATTCTTGCTTTATTATGTTTTAAAGGTCTTTTATTTAAGTGCAGTTCCAATAGAGTTCCACCTGTAGTGATCCCAGTACTTCACACGCCACACTGAGAAACAAGGACTGGGGCCATGTCAAGGTCTGTCCCAAATCACTTATGTGGTTTTTAAAGGTATGCAGTTTAAGAACATATCTACTCCATCTTGTTAATATTTTTCAAATAGCGTTTAAATATCTTTAAATATTAGGTTAATATTTTCTTTTTTGATGTAAGAAAATTTTAATACAATCTTTTCTCATTTATATAGCTATTCCTGTTCACACTCTCTCCCCTCCTCCTGTTCTACCCTTCTCCCCACCCCAGCCCACCACCCTCCATCCACCCCTCAGAAATGGTAAGACTTCCTATGGGGAGTCAAGAAAAAGTCGGACACATCACTTCGAGGCAGGACCAAGGCCCTCCCTCCAGAAATAATGTTCTCCAAAATGCCAATTCAAGTACAAGGAATAAATCCTGATCCCACTGCTAGTGATCCCACAAACTGCCCAAGCCTCCCAACTGTCCCCCATATTCAGTGGGCCTACTTTGGTCCTATTCAAGTTCCCCCACTATCAGTCCAGAGTCAGTGAGTTCTCACTAGCTCAGGTCAGCTGTTTCTTTGGGTATTGCCATCTTGGCCCCTTTGTTCATATTATCACTCCTCCCTGTCTTGGACTGGTCTCCAGAAGTTCGGCCCAATCTTCACTGTGGATCCCTGCATCTGCTTCCATCAATTGCTAGATGAAGCTTCTATGATGACAATTAAGGTAGTGATCAGTCTGATTACAGGGGAAGGTCAGTTTAGGCATCCTCTACACTGTTGCTTAGAGTCTTAGCTGAGGTCATCCTTGTGGATTCCTGGGAATTCTAGGTTAATATTTTCAAATTACATATTATCTTATTTTTTAATTTCCTGCTTGTTTTCTAATGAGAGAGGAAAAAGGGGCAAAGATGCAGATGGGAGGGAAAGAAAGAAGGAAATAGGGAAAGAGAAATCATAATCAGAATATATTGTATGAAAAAAATCTATTTCAATTTAAAATATAAAAGAAAAAGGCAAACCTACTCTATCTTTCTAATATTTTAAAATAATATAACTTAAAGTTTCATATAGTAGGTTCCATAAATGTGTGATTACATTTAAAACATAGGACTGCAGGAGGAGAAAACAAACCATTTCTCTTTCTCTGAGGATCTGTAAGATTCTGGAACCCCATGTCTCCCTTTCCTAAGGGTATTATCTTCCCAGAAGAACACTTGCAACCCAATCCTCTCAATTTATGAACATAGTATGCCCTCCCCTTCTAGTCCTTTGACAGGTCTGACCTACAGCCAAGTAGACTATAAGCTACTCAAGCCTTTGACTAGATTTCAGAGAATTTTAAATCTCTTTTAGCAACTAGCTTAGGACATTATAAGAGCAAATGTTCATATCTGTCTCCTGAATAACCCTAAGTGATTTCAGGAGAATTTCATGACTACATGGAAATTGATTGAACACATAATCTATTTTCCTCATGCACATGTAAATTTTGCATCTCAAAATACTGGGTTTCTTTCACTTCCAATGGGAGTTCTGCACACAGTCTATAAATCTTGCTGTTAAGACATTTTCCTTCATTATCCTAAATTTATCTTAATTTCAATCCAATTATAAACTGTTTACTAGAGTTTTCCCTTCATATAATTGAGCACAGTATAGTTGATTTTTTAACTGTAAACATACATCTGTGAATAATTCTTAAATGCCACAGTACATAGGAGATCCTGCAACATAATGGAAGTAATTTATTTCCAAATTGCTCCCATTTCTCTTATGCCTTGCTCACAGCGCTTTATTAAAATCAAGCCCAGCAGGTATGACAAGAGGCTGACCTTGTTTCTACAGCCCTAAACATGCTGGCCTTGCAAGACTTCCAAGGCTCACCCAGCTCAGAAACTCATAATCTCTACAGCAAAGTTGTGGTGAAACAGCCATGTTTGAAAGCGAAAGTCCAAAGGAAGTCTGCAGAGGTTGACTCTGCTCTGCCAGCGCTCCAGAAGTGTGACTGTGAGCATTATTCAGCCTCTCTCTGGCTTCCGCTTCCTTGCCTGGAACTGGAGGCTCAGTATCTCCTTCATAGGGCCATGGTGAGGACAAAATAACCAACAGCGTAAAGAATGTGACCTTCATTTGAATAGTTGTTATTAATATCATTAACATTACGGTCACTTTTATTCATTAGTAGCCAATTTTGAGGCAATAAGTGAAGACCAATGCCTGAAAAATGATTATAGCAACATAACGTGATCTGTTTCTTCTTACATCTTCATGGTCAAATGTCATTGACCAACCAATCAAATCTATTTTAAGCAAATAATCCTTCTAGTCCGTAAGCCAGCCAACTCTGTTATTATCACTCAGAGACAGTTTGAGCAATGCATCAGTTGGGTCAGATTCACCCATCATCAGCATCAGCTGAGCATCTACTGTCTGCAAGGCACTAAGTCAAGATGTGTGGAAGACACGAGGATGAAGGTTTATTCAATACCTATTCAGTGGCCTTTGGTGAGTCAGCCACTGAAGTAGGTGATAAAGACATAAAAAAGAGGAGGTAAGAATAGCTTTTGTTCTTGAGGAGTTTCTAATCTGAAAATGGGAGGAGGATGGGGGAATTAGTTATAGTAATGTCTAAAGACTGTATGAGAGGAGGGTAAAATTCAAAGATGAGATGCAAAGAGGAAAAGGTGAGGTGAAAACCGTGTCTAAGTTGAACACAGTATCTGGAGGAATTAATGAGGGGAGGGTCCGGGCAAAATACTAGGAAGCATACACAAAATCCCCAAGATGCTTCCACAGAGAAAGAAGTAGGAATGATGCCAGGGCTGTAGAGCATGTGCAAGAGCAGATGGAACGGAAAAGATGCTCAGAGGACACTGCCAGCCTTTATAAGGGACTTAGAAATGAGAAGGTACTGAAGGTGACCGACATTGTAAAACCATCACTCTGACTGCAGAGTAAGGGCCAGATAAAGTAGGAGAAAGTGGGATGAGATTTGAGTCAGAAAAAAACAATTCAACTGACAAGACCTGAATTTGACCGGGACTCTGAGAAGACCATGGGAATATAAAGGAACAAATGGTTTCAAGAGACCCTGCGAAGACTCAGTGAGGACTAGTGATTGGGTGAGGACTAGTGAAGTGGGGGGAGAAGAAGAAAGAACCAAAGACAACTTCAGATGAGAGAAAAGACAAAAACAAACAAACAAGAACGAAAGCAGAACTACCTGATCCTGACCGTATAGTGTAGGAGGCAGGACACGGGGAGATCACTGACGTAACAGACACGGAAAGATGCATCCAGAAGCACCACCCAAGTACACAGGCCCTTGAACTTGGTGAAGATTTCTAGGGATGCCTGGACAAGATGAAGAGGCGTTAGCATCCCTAAGTGGTACCAGGCCTGGCACATGGATCATTGTTGGTGACAAGAGTCCTGGGGACAAGGCAGGACCAGGACTGACAAGGTCTGTGACCCTCCTCCTCCTTCGCCAGCTGCAGGCCTCTAAATTCTGCCCATCGGTTTGGGCATCGTTTCTCTGAAAATATTCTTAATGAAGACCTTGCCATGATAAGAAGCAAATCATTCCCAGTCCCTTAATATTTTTTAAAAATAAAAATGACAAAAGCTGGAGTATTCAACTTGTGTGAGGCCCTGGGTTGAACCCTCAGTGCCTCCAAAACGAGGTAAGAGACAGACTTTCAAACAATGCTTCAAAGCTTTTCCGTATCAGAGTTTTGTCCTGGAATAGATTTGCACATTGACATCAGACTTCAAAACTCTTAGCTTTGCCCTCGGCTTCTGTTCCAGCTGCTGGTGCCTTCTACTCCGGCCCTGCCAACCGCAGCACTGAGACCAGAGCGTCTGTGAGTGCTGAAGGCACAGAGAGGGCCATTGCTGCCTGCTAAATTGCCAAAGCCAGCACATGTGGGATGCATCTTTAACCACAGAATATGTTTTTGTTAAGGCCTTTCCTCAATTGTAAAATCTTAAATTTAATAAGGGTTGAAGAAGCCTATAAATCAAACACAATAAAATCGTAAATCATGCACCTTGTTCTAAATGGGCTCCATATATTTTATCATCAAAAGTACAGATCTGGGGGCTTTGCAAAGACGGCTTCCCCAGCAGTTGGGGGACAAAGCCGCATTAGTTTTCAATTTACGGAACATGATGTTAGCGATTACATTAACTTAATCTAATATTATTTCCCATATTTAAAGATAGAATGAGAACCTTGTGTTTCAATTGTTGTTGGCTCTCAAAATATAAACGGGAATGCATGTGTGCATGTGTATGTGTGTACGAACATAAAGAAACAAGGACGCTGCTGGCCTTCCCCATAATCAGCCGGGTTATTAGTACAGCTGCCCGTTCTGTGTCTCAGGGGATTAGAAGCTCGGCCCCAAATCTCATTTAATTACAGAGCATTGACTACCATGGACCTCTTGCATCTGGACGCAGGATAATAGAGAGTATTTTGTCTGAATGGTTTGTAGTGTTTGGGGTAGAAACACATGTAGTTCAATTTCTAACATTTGGTTGAGAACAAAAAGCAAAAATTCACAGATGGTCAGCTCAGCCTATTAAACAATTTCGCTAACGTTCCTCTACTCTCCTTTCCTACCGAGACGTGCAAAGTGCACTTCTTTTCCCTCTGGCGTGTATAGTGAAAGGGCACTAAATTATTTAGTTCATCTGTACACGAATGTAAAACTAATATTCACCTCAGAAGTTATCGCAGGAGAGAAATCAGGTAATGCAAGTGAACGGTCACCAAACCAAAGTCAACGGTACGTTAACTAATTCAAACCACACTCCATTACCTGTTTATTCGTTCATTACTCTTTAGAAGAAAAACACCTTTGCGCACCTCCAAGGCATCGCGCCCTGGTCCCATGAAGGGAGTGGAGTGATGGACAGCATAGTTTGGGTTTCTGCTCTACTGTAGCGCCTAGCTAGGCAGGGCGCTAGGTGAACAGAGAGTAACAGTGCTGTGAGAAATCCAAAGTGGATGTTGGGACAAAGACTTTGGGACTTTTAGGGAAAGAGCCCCAGAAGCGTAACATTTAAGTTGGAGACTAAATAAATTAGATGATAGTGAAGGCCGGGTACTGGAAGTGTGTTTCCAAATGAGGAGCAAATGCAGGGAGCCTAAGCTAGCCCCATGTGAGGAGAAGAGAAAGCCACAGGGAATGGAAGGTAGGGACAGGGAAGTAGTACAAGTTGAGGCATGGGGAACACTGGCGCCTTATATGGAGGGCCAGCCTTGTCCCTGGTGCCAGAATTTGGACCTTATCCTCAGAGCTCGAGGAAGTCACTGGAGGGGTTAGGCACTGAACAGAAGTCTTCTGAATCATACCGCGAGAAGGCCACACTCTAGCTGCTGTGTGGGAAAACGGACTAAGGAGAATCGGCGGAATTGCATCGCAGACACCAATTTAATAGCTATTATGTATAGAAGAAGGACGGCCGCACTGTGGCGGTGGTATGAAGATATGAACAAACAGCTAGATGGAGTCAACCAGGAAGTTAGCTGTACAGCAGGGAAGGAGGAGACCTAGGATAGAACTGAAGATGTATTAACAACAGGAAATTCAGAGCTAGGGCAGATAAAGCCTTGAGCCCCAATGAAGCATCCCACAAAGAGGTCATAGAAGGCAAAAAAGAGAAGGGGACCACTATGTTTTGGGACATCTCTACATTCACAGTCTTAGAATGGTAGTCCATCAGAAGAGCAATAAACAAAGGCAGGGGAGGATGATTCTAGGAAGGAAATAAGGGATTCTTGGTAAGTCTGGTAGAGTTGAAAGAAACCAATGAGGACCTGGAGGAGTCAGCTGCACTCAGCCATGGGGAAGTCATGGGCAACCTTAATAAGAGACCTGGATGGTGACTGTAGCAGGCTGAGAAAGAGGCTTGGATCTGAGGGATGTAGAAGACAATTTTAGTCAGCTCTTCTGCAAAGTTTTACTATGAAAGCTCCGAGAAATGAGGTGTGGGTCTAAAGCCTCTCCCATCTAATTCTCATAAGTGCCATTTTCATGGCTAAACGACAACGTATACCATTTTCATGCAGTTAAAGCCTTGTATGAGAAATAATATAAATTGCTACTTACATATTAGTCACCTGATGCAAAAAGAGCAGGGTATAGGAACATAAGACCATGGACACTCATTGTTCTTCCTCTGATAAATACAAGAAGTCAACAGTGAACATGAAAATTCAAACCTCATCAGAACCAATATGGAAATCTGAAATAGTTTCATGACTCAATCCCTACAAAACACGGTACCCTGTGACCAGAAAAACAAAACTCCCAGCTTCCAGGTTCTTCCTGGAAAGCTGCGGTGGTTTGAATGAAATGTCTTCCATATTGTTGGGCTTAGTCTCCTGTTGATGACCCTGGAGGGGAGGTTTAGTAGGTGTGGTCTTGCCGGAGGAAATATGTCACTGGAGATGGGTTTGGAGCACTTAAAGACTTGCCACCATTTTGAATTCATTCTTTTTGATTGTTGCTTGCAACTTGAGGTATGAGCTCTCAGATGTTCCTTCTGCCATGCCTACCTACCAGGATGGTGATGAGATCTTACCTGAAGGTCTATGATAAACCCTTCCTCTAAAGTTGCCCTTGTACCAGGGAGTAGCCTGTTGTGACAGGCCTGCCCATCTTGTTCTGTGGAGGAATGTGGAAGACTTTGAAATAAACTTGTTTGAACACTGTAACTAGGGCTGTATGGGCCATCAGGTCCAAAAACACTCCAGTTCCCCCAACTCCAAAGGGCAGTCCAGAAATGAGTTCAACCCAGACTGATTGCTGGTGGCTAGACAGAAGTCAGAATTCTTCAGGAACTTGTGAAACCAGTCCCCATCTGCCAAAAAGGAAGATTTTTTCCTTACCTCTAGCAGAAGGGACATAGAGCTCCCACTGTCATAAACCTTTGGCTGCATATCAAAGCACAGGCCAGACTCCAGGCTCCCGTGGTATTCCAAGTGCCAGTTACACATTTCAAGGTTCACCCTAGCACCCAGCCTTTCTCACCTGTGCAGGCTGCCTTCTTCCCAGATCCAGTTTGCAGGACTGTTCACCCTTCCACTCTCTCACTACGGCGTCTATCATGTATCTCTGTGTAGGTCCCTTCTCTCACAGACAGCCCTTGCCACACCCAGCCTGCTGGCCATGTTCCGTTTCAATCTCCTTGTTTCTCTCTATCTGTGCTGTGGACCCTTCACGATGCCTCTGATGATTTTCTCTCTCCCAGATACAGATATTGTGTATTGTAGATGCACAATAAACACATTGGGTATATCCTGGAGTGGTGATGGCAGCAGTTTCTTTAGTACCCCCTCATATAAACCTAGTAGGAACTTGGAAGACAGTATTGTTGACAGCGATGCGGACTGAAGACCTAGAGAAAACAATTTCACAAGGGAACAATATTAGCAATAGGGGTACAGACCGTTTCTATAATGTTTTGACAAAAAAATAAAAAGATAAAGGGTTTGAGTTGTGTCTGTGATCTAAGAATTTACCTGACAAAAAAATTTTAAAGAAATGGACAGAGCCAGGCATGATGTTGCACACCTTTAATCCCAGCATTCAAGGAAGAGGCAAGCAGATCTCTGTTTGTCTAAGGAGAAGTGGTCTACACAGGGAGTTCAGGACAGTCAGGGCTATGTAGAACAGAAGGAAGGAAGGAAGGAAGGAAGGAAGGAAGGAAGGAAGGAAGGAAGGAAGGAAGGAAGGAAAAGAGATGGTTCAGTGGTAAAAGCACTTACTGCTCTTGCAGAAGATCTGGGTTCAATTCCCAGCACCCACCTGGTGGCTCCCAACCATCTGTAACCCAGTTCCAAAAAGATCCCTGTGATATAATTTATTATCTTTAGGGTATATGCTCTGTGAGGTTGAAGAATGCAAGCCCATTTCCCGCCTTGTCTGATAGTCAGAGAGTTTGGAAACTAATAGGCTTAATTACAGCTTCTAACTCAGGAGGTGGTTGCCTGGCTCTTTTGAAGTTCAGATAGCCAATGCCATCCTGACGGGTGGTCAGGATATGCACATGTGCTTCTGCTCCTTTCTTTTGTAACTATGAGGTCACCTAGGTAAGGGTGGCCTTTAGATTCCACTACTTAGAGCACCTAAGCTACCAAGATGACAGAATGGTAATCATTTGATGTCTCAGTTAAGTTATCCTTTTGTATCATGTTAGTAAACTCTTTTGTTACCCTCTCCCCCAGTTTATGTTGGGTATAAAAGCTGTGGAAAAATAAACATGGGTGGATTTCAGGGTTTCAGTAATCCCTGCAGTACCTTCCCAGTACTGTCTTATGGTTTCTGCCTTGTTTTTCTAGGTGTCTTCGTATCCTTTACTTAGATTTCTTCATTCCCACACCCCTACCCTGGTAAGAGGTGAGTTTGTCCAAGGCCTCAACCATACTCAACAGCCGTATTGCTGGGTCTTGAAGTAGATTGCTTCCTAATTTTCTGAGAAATTGCCATACTGATTTCCAAAGCACTCCCACCAGCAATGCAGGAGTGTTTCCTTTACCCCACATCCTCTCCATCATAAGCTACCATCAGGGTTTTTGATCTTTGCCATTCTGACAGGTGTAATATGGAATCTCAGAGTTGTTTTGATTTGCATTTCTCTAACGGCTAAGGATGTTGAACATTTCCTTAAGTGTCTTCCAGCCCTTTGAGATTTGGAACAAGATCCAAGAGGAATACAGATGGTGTACATACGTATGCATGCAATCAAAACATTGATTATCATAAAGTAAAATGAATAAATCTAAAAAATAAATAAAAGTAATAGGCAGGGGAGATTTCAAGACAGTCCTATATTGACTCCGTTGCATAGTTATTGGTGATTGTTATTATGCAAGTCTACAGTGAAAAAGAGAAAGTAAGCCAAGAAAAGAAGTACTAAATATACAGTTTGAAAGAAAGATAGCATCAGGAAACTCAGGGTTGCAGCCAAGTCTCAAGCTAAAAGCATGAGGTTAAAGTGAGGCCTAATTTGGATCAAGGGAAGGCGCCCTCAGGCAAGGCCTCACCCAGCTAAGCTTCCAGTTTGTGAAGGAAGGAGCCTAAGGAATGTTCTGCTCCTAGAAAGGAACAAAACCCAACAGTTACTGCAAATGTGATTGGGGGGGGTGGAAGTGGGGGATCAGGGTTCATCCCATGTGGGCAGAGGACTTAGCACTGCCTTCCACACGGTGCTCTAGAGCCATGACGAATACAAAGAGTAAAGGGGTCATGGAATTTTCCTCCAAGGTTCAAGAGGGTAGCTGAGGCCAGGCAGGTGGCCGGGGAGTTCCTGCCTGGAGGCTCTGAGAGACCACTGTGTGAAGCTGGCAAAGTACAGCCTGAGCTGTGTTGGAAACCTCAAGATACCATGAGATATATGCCAAGGAGTCCTATACACAGGGAGTGGAACCAGCCCTTCCATTTCAGAGCTATGAGCTGCCATTTGGGAGCTGGGAATTGAACTTGGGTCCTTTGGAGGAGCAGCCAGTGCTCTTACTGCTGAGCCATCTCCCCTACCCCTGTTTTTGTTTTTGATTTGTTCAGTATTTGGAGGAATACTCTTTGTATTCTTCATGGCTCTAGAGCATTGTATGGAAGGCAGTGCTAAGTCCTCTGCCCATGTGGGATGATATGAAGGACTGGGAAATGAATGGGATTGGGGTGCACGAGGTGAAATTACCAAAGAATCAATTTTTAAAAATGTATTTTAATAGTACCAAACAGAAATGATTTAGCCAAAGAATACATTAACTGAAGTGAAAACGGAAAACCCCACTAGAAGTGTTCAATAACAGACTAGCTCAAACTAGATCAAAAAGTTCAGGGAACTCAAAGCCAGTACTGGTAAATATTCAGTTCAAAAATGGTTTTTTGAAAACTAAAAGAAAGCTTGAAAGGTTCATTGGACACTATCCACTAGAACAAATATATGTATTTGGGGACTCTGAAAGTGAAGCAGGGAAGCAGACAGACAGACAGACAGACACAGAGAGATAGAAGAGGACATAGACAGAACCATGGAGACTACCTATAGATTTCTCAGGAGAGATCTTACAGACCCAAGGCAATGCGATGGTGTATCTTAGGTGTTAGAAAAAAGAAGAAAAACCCAAATACTATACTATGCCCGGCAAAACTGCTCTTTTTCTTAACCTCATATATATAAGTTCATTTAAAGTTGGTCTCTGTATAAAGACTCTTGAGTCTTTTTATTTTTTTATTTTTTATTTTTTTTTTTGTGGGAGGAAGGTGGGACAAAACTGTTCTTTAAGAATGAAGGTGAGAAGCTGGGAGATAGTGGTGCACGCCTATAATCCCAGCACTCAAGAGGCGGAGGCAGATGGATCAACCTGAGTTTGAGGCTGGCAAGGTCTACAGAGCGAGTTCTAGGACAGCCAAACCTACACAGAGAAACCTGTCTCAAAGAATGTCAGAATTGACTAGTAAAATGGAAATGTCTATTTATTGTTCTACACGATGGTCATCTGTGTTTAGACATACGTGAAAACATTCAACTGCGTACATACTTTAGATCTTGACATTTGTGCCACATTGTAAAGTTTACATCAATAAAAACCAAAGAATGGCTTTAAAAGATAACAAATACATTAACAACTACAAAATGAAAAAGAACAAAAGGCCAAGAATAAGCTTGTCCTTCCTGAAATGTATAACATGAAACTGAAAACTGATGAAGGCAGGTTCTAACAAAACTCACAGTAGCAAATATTTTTAATTCATTTAAAATATTGTTAAGTTTTAAATGGACTAAAATCAAAAGGGACAGATACCTACATTCCAAACCTTCCAGCAATGCCCCACGTTTGTGCTTAGAAGAAGAGACTGAAGTAGCCCAACTGCCCTCCACCCACCGGGCCCCAGAACATAGAGGAAACTGAAGAAAACAGCAAGGTCCCTCCACCCGCAGCCCAGAACCCTTCATCTACAGGTTTGGCTTGTCTGATAAGATAGGGAGAACAAAACTGACTTAGATAATTAAAAATGCACACAGTTCAGATCTACTCTGTGAGCTCCAGTTACTAGGACCCATAAAATCCAATTAGAATTTCCAACAAAAAGAGATCAGGCAACTGAGAAGCAGTAAGCAGAGGTTTTTCATTGAATCATTCAAATTACTTAAGGGCTGGTAACATAACTTAGTTGGTAGAGCACTTGCCTAGCAAGTGCAGAGCCCTGGGTTCAAGCTCTTCTCTCACATAAACTAGACACGGTGACACTCAGCTCTGATCCCAACTCTTGGGAGGTGACACAGAAGGATTAGGAATTCAAGATCATCTTCAAGCTACATAGGAGTTGGAAGCTAGCATGGGCTGCATAATAATCTATCTCTAAAACTTTTTAACTGATTTACTAATTAATTCTAAAGCCACGGGTATATTAGAAAGCAGGATTTAGCCAAACACTTGCTGCTGTCTGACAGTGTGCAGACACAAACAGTGAAAGGCGGGGAGGATGGAGAGCTGTGTATGTTCCTCTGATCCCTGCATAAAAAAATTAGGGTATTAGCAAAGATCTCCACACACTCATGCTAGGTCCTTAGAGGGGTAAACACTGGGGTAGCTGAGCAGGCAAGCTGCCCCCAGCAGCCCCAGTCCAGCTCCTGCATCATAGAAAGAGCATCTGCTACAATACGTTCATTTTATAGACCAGGGACCAACTTTCCCCAGTTCTTTCTGACCTCCATACAAATGAGGTTTGTGAAGCAATTGTTGCATCTACTGCGCTGAGAGGCTCCTTGCGTTTCCATTCATGCGCTGCTTTCTGGGGTTCTGTATTCAGGCAGAAGGAAAGAAAAGGCTGATGGAGCAGCAGGGTTTGGTCTGAAATCAGTCCCCGGAGTATCAGCCCACGTAGAAACAGATCTTTTTGTAAAGTTGAATGTGGCTGATAAAATAATAGAGTGTCCTGCTGGGTGGAAGCGATGGGAGCACGGCTAATGGGGCTCACTCGGGTTCCAGGAACCTACCTAACCGTGGAGCAAGAGATGGTGGAAAAGCACAATCTAAGGAAGGCAGATTAACCCAGTGGGTGAGTGTGATCTGTGTGTGCATCTATCTACCAGAGTAACTGAGCGTGTTAGGAGAAAATTTTAACCATTCACACACACACTTAATACATTTTACATCCTCTGATGTGAGTTGATACTTTGGAACTATTATTTCAACCATACTCCTACTGAGAAAAGAGTTTCCCCGGGATATAGGGCTGTGTATTCCATTAAAACCAAATCAACTGAATTCTTAAGTCATGTAAATGTTTCCATGCAATTAGTAGTATAAATATAATTTTCTGAAAAATGTCACATAAATAAACCTTGAAACATAGTGATCAATTCAAAATGTTCATTTAGAGTCCCTAAGCTTCAGCTTCTCTTCATGATTTCCAACCCAGTCAACATCTTAGGATTCCAGAACACATGTTCCATGGCTAGCATGTAGGAGGCAGCTTGAGCCTCTCACCTGAAGGCCAAAACCACCTTTTTCCTTTTGGCTCCCTTCCTCCTGAACTCAAGGGAGGACACTGTGGGTCCAGATGACAAGAGCCTGTATCCATGTGCTGAGTGGCCCACAAGCAAAAGTTAAAGTGAGTATGTTTGTTTGAGAGAGAGACACAGACCAGAGAGACAGGCAATCAGGAGGACAGATGCTTTCACAAGAAAGACTGTCATGTTTGCTGAGGTAGAAATGAGAATATGTCATCACAGCAGAGCCAAGCCTCACACATTCTGTCTTTGTTAGGATTTGTGATCACTTCCCCAAGATGCTTCAGGTTCCAGCAAATAGTTTTAAGCAGAAAAGGCTGTGGTGCTAGAATGTAGCACCATGGGCTTCCTGTGCTGGAAAGGGGGGCTGCCCTTTTCAGAAGCCTGAAGGGAGAGGGGGTGGCAGAGTAGTTTCCCTACCTCCCCAAACATGCAGCTACTAACCTTATTCCAAGGTTCCCTGGACAGAGGATATGGCCCAGATAGAAGGGTGTACATACTGTCCTGATTCTTCATAAACAATTAGAATATTAGTAAGCAACTCAACTCTTCAATGCCCCAATGTTAGGTTCTGAAAAGCCAAACTTTGGAGCAACTGAAGAGGCTGAAACTTGGGATAATCTTGCAGTCCTTCGCATGTCCCTAGGTGACCATGTCACAGTTAGCCCACAAACCAAAGGAGCCTGAGTGTGTACAGACTGGAAGACAATAGGGCAGAGTTGATGCCCTCAGCTGTGCACTCTGGAGGGTTGGACATGCAGAAAACTTGAAGGGAACTAGTTGTCAGTCCATGGTCTCAGAGCCTGGCCACTTGGGCATTTGTTATTGGGGGAACGAAAGACCTGAACGTGAGAAGGTAATCTGTAGAGGCCAGCATCTATGCAACTACGTGTTCTGTTTTTAGCCTGCTCTCTGCCATGGGACTATATCTTCAAAACATTCCACGACTGACCCTGGATTCAACTGTGGACACGCCTGAGCTACGCTGACAGAATTACTTTGGGGCTTATCATGCTCTTCAGTAAATGCTGCATGAAATGTTCTGTGTGTTGTCTCCAGTTCTCTGTGACACATCCTATATCCCATTAGGATCATAAAAAGGGACAACGTATTATACTGTGCATTCCTCATGGCGCATCGTGAATGAAAGCCTCTTTAAAGACACCAGCTCTCGCTGGATGATGGTGGTGCATGCTTTTAATTCCAGCACTCAGGTGGCAGAGGCCCGTGAATCTCTGAGGTTGGGGCCAACCTGGTTTACAGAGTGAGTGCCAAGACAGTCAGGGTGGTACAGAGAAACCCTGTCTCAAAACAAAACCCAAAAGCTGGAACACCAACTCTCCCAGTAGTCAAATGGCAGATACAGGTAGATTTCTGGGAGCTTAGGCAAGCCAGGACTCCACAGCCAGACACTGTCTTTAAGTAGAAGATACTAGAGCTAAGGGCACTGGTTCTCCTTGGTGCTGCTCTGTGGAATTATTCTTTCCCAGTCCTGATAGGAAGTGCCAAGAGCCAGTGCACATACGGTTGTCTTTTGGGGACTTTATGGTCGTTTATGGCCTGCACTGAAAACTATAATACAGACATCAGGACAGAGTCTACAGTAGATAAATACCAATTTTTCCTCACTTTGTTATTTATCTGTTTCTAAGACTACTTTTTGATTCTCCCCTTTCTGAAGTTGCATATTTTTTTTCTTCAGAAATATTTCCCTTGAGATGGTCTGTTGGGAACGAATCATTCGAAGGGAACCCCAACAGTGCCCCACTTCTACAGGTAATATGGTCATCTGCCAGGTTAGGAGAACACAATACAAACAGATGAGGCAGTAAGCAGTAATTAGTTCCTTTCAGGGAAGACTTTCAACTCTCCAAGAGAGAATTGCTATAGGCATATTGTGTTTTGTAAGTGTTTGGGTTTTGGTTTGCCTGAAGCGCTTTGTAACAAGAGCGTTCTAGAATCTCTCCTCCAGCAGGATGGAGATTTGCAGCTAGGCTGCACAGACCATAACTGGCAGACATTTGCATTTCAAAACACTTTTTCAAAAAAAAATATTAACCCCATACTACTAACCTGTACAAAACAGCAATTAGAACACCCAAGCCTAAAGGAAGATCCTCCTCTGAAGACTATGGCAAAAGAAGCCTCAAGGGGATTTTTCCAGCCCCGGCCACTAATCCAGCTGGATTACATCTGCATGTGAATGAATGACGTCAGATTCTTCTACAGCTGTGACCCTCTGGGGTCACTGACCAATCAGAGTGTCCAGGCGCAGCTGGCCATTTGCTGGAAGATCTTATCAAGCTTGGCTCTTAGAATGCTCCTGTCTCTGGCTCTCAATTTCCCTCTACTAACAAATGGCCGGAATAAGAAAAGGCTCAAATGGGTCTTTTAATCCACTGGTTTCTAAAGTTGTTATGTTTCGTTTTGTTCAGTTTTAGTCAAGGAGCCCTTCCCCTCAATTACGACTTACCCAGGAAAAATGGAGTGTAAAATGGAGGCGTTTGGGTGTGTCTGGTCCCGAAGGAGGAGGTCTGCTGACCACCTGCCGCGGTGCCCTGTCTACCCCTCTCTGGAAGACATCACAGTTAGACATGCTCCTCCGTGAGCAGGTGGAGGATCTAGAGGCCACGCGCCTTCAGACTTCGCGTGGAGAAGTTGGAGGCGCTGGAGGCCAGACGCTGTCTTAGCACACAGCTGTCGCTTCCTGTGTTGGTCCTGTAGCCTTGCCACCTCCACCTAAGAAGCTGGAATCCTCTCCTACACTTGTACTGACCCGAACTGACTTTGGAGAGAGAGTGACCCTGCCAATGGCAGGCACAGTCACTTGCCAGAGGCTGACTACCGAGAGCGCTCTGTTGGCCACCGGGTATATTTTTCTGCCAAATGCAGTTGTTTTCTCTTCCCTCACCCATCTTGAGCTTGAATTAACGGTGTGATCTCTACTAATCAAAGGTAGCTTCTGCTCCGTGACGTTGCCTTGTCTCTTCCATTACTGCTCCCCTCGTAGGTAACACATAGGCCGTTGAGCCCAAGAGTAAAGTTTAATTCCCAGAAAGACGACATGCCCTGGATTCTATGATCAGTGCAGCTTCCCCTGGAGGGATTTTCCGCCCTGTCATCTTTGTTTGGATTATTTTATTTATTCTCACCATTATTTGTTAGGATCATCTAAATTCTAAAGGCCAGAATCACCGTCGATGATCCTGGCTGTGCAGCCAGAGGATCCTGGCTTTAGACTCTTCTACCACCGAGGAAGGTTTGTGAAGCATCCGTGGCTCATCAAGAATAGACTCCCTCCCCTGCAGGGACAGGTGAGAAGCCTGTGCCGCACAGCACACAGTACTGGGCACCAGCCAGTACTCAGGGAATGGTGCCGCTGCTGTGCTGCTATCTCCTCACCTTGCATGGTTAGACAGGACGCAGGAAATTCCCGTCAGCAGGAGGGAACCAAGCACCCCAATTCTGAACTCTTTGCACAGAGTTTTTCTCCTCGTATAGACTTAAACAGTGATGCCAGCCCTGTTTAGAAGAAGGATAAACTCGCTTCCTCATCCTCCCCAGAGAGCTGCCACCCCAGATGGTGTGATCTTCTTTCCCATTGATAGAAGGGTCAGCAAATACCCAGACCTGCACGAGCTGTCTATCAAGTCTGCACCAAGATCCTCACATCTGAGACACTTGGGATCTATCTGCACTGACAGTTGGAGTTGTGTAGTTGAAATCATCTTTGACAAGAAAAAAGCAGGCTTATGTACAGCGAAATCATAGGCCAATAGTGACCAATTTTCAAACTTCAAAATCTACACGAGTGCTTAATTATGACAAACAAAAAAAGAATTTTCATGCAAGTTTGAAATGAATTTTTGTCTTTTGCACTCAGTACTAAAGAAGCCAGTTGAACAATTTCAAAAATCACAGCTATTAAGTCAAACTAAACCAAACACAGTGTTCTGATATGTTTGCCAGAAGTTTCGAAATACATTTTACTTTGCTGAAACAATTAGTTTTACAAAGTTATGTATGTGTGGAGCATTCTGTCAGATGCCCACGTAAACTCTATCCACATGGCTAGTCTTTTAAATGATATATACAGATGTTAGATATATATGTACATATATTAAAAAGTATATTTTATTAAAATAGTTAAAAGCTAAGTAAATTATAAATTCAATATAAATTCCATGTTGGAATTTCTTATAAACAGATCAAATTCATGGACTCTTCTTAATAGAAAGCTTTTGTGTTTCTCTGAGGAGATTTTGCCCAAGAAAAGACTGGGAGTGAATCCACAGCTACATTTCCTTATTTTTTTATTTTAAATAAAACAATAATTACTCAATTAATCTCATTAATCTCATCAACAAGTCATGGCTGGTTTTATTTCAACTGTTTACTCACTATCATTGGGTGGCTCTTTAGAGTCTTGAAAATGTTGTCCAATTGTGACAAACTACTAATGAAGCAAGGCTTGCTTAATTAGGGAATGAGAGCAATTAGCTTGTCAGTGGTTCATTCCGACGGTCCCTGGAGAGATGCTACATTTAGGGGATCTGTATCACAGGAGCTGTTGACCTCTGGACCCTCTGCCTCCTCTGTCAGTGCTCTTTAATGGAAAATCACTTATTCTGTCAGGCTAATAACTGGCGTAATAAAGTAGCCTATAGCTTAAACTCGCCGCTCTGTTTTCCTCTTGCTAAGTTTAGAAAGTTTAAAAATAGATGAATAGATCTATTCTGGACATCATTAAAAGAGGAAGCCCAAGGTAGGGCAAGACAGAATCCGTGGAGCCTGCGGGGCCACCAGGCTTTCTGGAGTTCATTAGCTGGCCAAGCCATCCCGGCCAGAAGAAGGCTGCCCGTGAAGATTTTAAGCCGTGTGTGTCAAGCCTGTTTCGTCGGAGAATTTGCTTTAACCAAACAAGAAAGGATGATTCTGAGAGAGGTTCTTTGGTTCTTTCTCCACTGTCTTTGGAAAACACCGGCGCTGTGGTGTCGCTCACCTGCCAGCCTGGCGCTTGAGAGGCCGGGCAAGAGACTCTTCGAGCACAAGGCCAACCAGGGCTACACAGAAAGACCTTGTCTCAAAAACACAAATCAAACAAAAGCAATGGAATAAGTTCATTCGTTTGCAGCTACCAACTTGCTCCCAGGAAAGTAAGTTTAGGGTAGGAATTGTTTTTCATAAAAGATCTTGGAAAGTGGGTGGTCCTTGGACTTCCCACGGGGCAGGGAACCCTGATTGCTCTTTGGGCTGACGAGGGAGGAGGACTTGATTGGGGGAGGGGGAGGGAATGGGAGGCGGTGGCGGGGAAGAGACAGAAATCTTTAATAAATAAATAAATTAAAAGAAAAGATCTTGGAAAATAAAACTCCAAGTTCCTCAATGAACCCACCAAATGGCAATCTGGCCATCTATTTCAAGCACCTCCCTTTCGCAGCATAAGCCGTGCAGAATCTACACTCCAGAGAAAGACTCACCTGGCCACTGTTCTCGCGTGTCTCCCCGTTGCTGGGCCCACTGCTCTCGCGTGTCTCCCCATTGCTGGGTCCACTGCTCTCGCGTGTCTCCCCATTGCTGGGCCCACTGCTCTCGCGTGTCTCCCCATTGCTGGGTCCACTGCTCTCGCGTGTCTCCCCATTGCTGGGTCCACTGCTCTCGCGTGTCTCCCATTGCTCGCGCGGCTGTGACAGGAGAGGCTGTGCTGGCAGCCCGGCAGAGCAGCCATGGCACCGGCCTGCCCGCCGCCTCATGCTACTGCAGACCTTCACTCGGCTCTCCTCCGTTTTTACACTGTGGCCACGGAAGAAATGTCTCTAATCCTAAACCATCAGAGCAGCAGAAAAAGACGAAAAGAGAACAAAACAAAAATGGAAAGGGGGCAGCTAATTTGATCTTAGCCCTGAGTTTTGTTGTCAGCAAGAGCAGGGTAACAAGGTTGACCTTTTTAAAAGTCAAAGGGTCTAAACAAACAGCATCTTTCTTTCTCCTCCCCTCCTGACTTCTGAACCAAGTGAGATCCAGCAGAGGTGGAGTAGATGGGAGCCCATGTCACCTTTCCAAATGTCACTTCGGATTTTACTATTATCTCAAGGTAAATTGCCTCAATATCTTTTTAAAAAATCAGAAAATATAACACCATTGAATAGCATACCAGAGAAGGTGGTTGGTATGACAATGTGGCTTCCTACAGGCCACCAGAGAACAGCAACAACCGGGCCACATGTTTCCCTGGAGGAAGGTGCCCTTGTGAACCGGTGCAATGAGCAGAACATGGCACCTGCTGGTGCCCACAATGCCAAGAGGCACTAGTGAGCTTCACAGACTCAGCTTCTCCTTCAAACTTAATGATAAGTGAAGCCCCTCCTTCTACCTCACCTTCATATGCCAGGCTTTGTTGACAACCACGGAAGGCTTGCCCCTTCTGAACAGAAACAGAGGAGGTGTAAACTGGGGAGAAAGTGGGGTGGAAGGGGGAGGGAATAGGAGGAGAAGAGGGTGGGGAAACCAGTCAGTTTGTAAAATAAATAAGCTTGATTAATAATAATAATAATAATAACAATAATAATAATAATAATGAATCCCTTCTTCTGAGGAAGCAGTAAGATTGGGCCAATAGCACAGAGGAGCCTTCCAGGTAGAATTCCCTCCTAACAGATGTTCCCCACAAAGGCAAAACATCTGCATGGTTATATTCTCTCTGATTCATTAAGAAATTGAGTACAATAAGATCAGAATTAAACTTCATTAATTTAAAAATTAGAGCAATTAACTTTTTCGTTGTCAATACACAAAGAACCTAGGAGGCTAATTATTAGTGTCAATAAAATTTTCAAGAGACTGTTTTGATTCCCAGGAGAAACCACTCATTTTAAAACACTTCAAGGTATCCACTCAAGTAAACAAAAGCCCATGCTAATTATAAAGACACTTTTAGCTGTTTAAGTAGCTCATATATACATGTATTCTCACCACAGCAGTGGAATTTTTGTACAAACTAACTTGATGGCTTTAATTTTACTTCTCACTATGCACATATTCTCCCAACAATCTCGCAGTGAAGGTTGCAAGGATGGAATACCTGTGTTTTCCTGACTCCACCCCACCCCTCTCCCTCCCCCATCAACACTTTTAGCATAAATGACTAATACTGAAATTACTGAAATAGCTGAAAAGGTGATAAGATTCCCTGGTCATGTAATAAAATTCTGGTTTGAGCAGGAAGTGTGATCCTTTGGAGTTGTTAACATCTGTTCTCCCTCCCTCCCTCGGTTACCCAGGTGTGGCTGGCACACATTATCTTGTACTTTCCTTGAGTCCTGCTAAACTCCCACGTGTTGAAGGTCTACCAGTATCCTGTGCTCCTGGGGTATCATAAACACTGTCTTCAGGTGAGATGGCTCGCTACTGTACATGTGTCCTCTGCTCCAGTGTGAGCTCTGTGGGCCCATTATACTTCCTTCTCAGGCAGGTTCTCTTTAGTTGGCAGGAAACATGGCCATTGTTACCTCCAAACCCAAAGTCTTACATCTCCTGATTCTAAGGAAGAGATATAATTCAGGGAATTCCACAGGGGTCTTCTACTTAACTCATTTGCATGTTCCAGCTGGAGAAGTCACTGGTAAGGATCAGGCTTGATGACCTACCTGACCTTACTTCCAAAGATCACACAGCTAATGAATGACAGACCCGAAATGAAAATCCCATGTCTTTCCTGTGGCCTGTGTTTCAAAACCTTTGTAGCGTGATGCTCAGACAAGAGGCTTGTGAAGAAAGGCCGTAACTTTTTCATTTGTTGCAACAAAAGCCTTAGTTTTTGGATTAATGTAGATGAAAAAAAAGAAAACAAAACAGTTCTCCACTGAATAAATAGAAAAATCTCAGAATGTTCTGCAGGTAAATTGTATCATTGGAGTCGTGATAACTCAGGAAACTTTTCTATTTTTAAGTCAGTATGCAGGGTAAACACCATTTACTCACTGGATACTGAGTAGGAGCCACCCACCCTCATGATGAGGGAAGGAGTGCGGGGTAAAGAAGACACGTCTCCTGCTTACGAGAAGATACTGTCAGAAGAGAGCGTCATCCCCCACAGCCTACACAAGCTTTGAACATCCGAGGAGTCGTGTCGCTTTATGTTCAAAAATATCCACTGGTTCATTCTTACTCTGGAAAACTTCGAAGTCGTTATTGTGGCTTGTAAAATGCCCACATCTTTTTCAACCGTCTCCTCCACTCCTTCAGTAGTCCAGGTTTTCTGTCTCAGGCTGTTGACCCATCCTTATCTACAATAACCTTCCCTCAGACCCCTGGAGTCCAGTCTCTCCAGTCCTTTTGATCTCTGTTCAAATGCCTTCTTGCCTAAAAAGACGTTCCTGGTCTGTCTGTGCCATTCATCCCTAAACATCTAACCTTGCTTCATTTCTCAAGCACTTACTGCCAACTAATACAGTATACGTTGTTTCTCTCTCTCTTTCATACACATACACGGAAAAGAATGATAAGATCTATATTACTTCACAATTATGAAATCCAAAGCAGAAATTTGCTGTTTTATTCATATTCAACAGCAGCTGCTGAATGAATTAATGAGTGAACGAGAGTGCACATTCTACGAACTTTTGTGAAAATATAATTCCTCCCAATTACATGACTGTAACCACTTATTATCTTAAACTCCTCCAGTGACAACTCTTCCTCGTGAGAACTGAACCCTGCGGCCGTTTGCACTTCTAGAGAGCCGTTCGGAGCACTAAACTGGATGTGGTAAAGGATACACACGGTTAAAAGGAGATTCGTGCTTTAAGGAGACTAGCAAGAGAGAGAAAATCTACACCTGGGCATCCAAATGGCATCAAATGCGCTTTTGAAGAGAGAGCATGTCATCAAAGTCAGAAGAAAGAATTTTTGTTGGAAGGTCAAAGAAGACTTAGAGAATAAACTGGAGTTTAATGCAAGTGTTGGAGACACATGAAAAAAGACAATTACCCACAGACAAGACTAAGACAACAAAACCCTGAGACCATAAGAGAGTTTCTAACCTGCCCTGACCAGCACCAACGGGAAAATGAAATAAAGAGAGGATGAACAACAGAGACCGCAGGAGCCAGAGAATATGCACAGTAGCTGGCCTTGACCAGGCAGAGCTGTAGACCTGTGCTCACACCCACCCTGGGTCTCAAGAACAAAGCTAACTTACTAGAAAACTTGAAAGAGCAGTCCTTCGTTCTGAGTTCCAACAAATAGCAAGACATAACTCAAAGATACCGAAAGTTCCATTACAGACCACCACCATAAAGCTGACATCACAATGAAGTGAACTGCGTAAATTGTAGTCTCAGCCCAGTGGTGGTGGCATTCGCCTTTAATCCCAGAAATCAGGAGGCAGAGTCAGACAGATTGCTGAGTTCGAGGCCAGCCTGGTCTACAGAGCCAGTTCCAGAACAGCCAGGGTTACACAGAAAAACCCTGCCTTGGAAAAAGAAAGAAAGAAAAAGAGAGAAAGAGAGAGAAATGATGAAGTTCTAGTCTCAGTGATTGTGGAGTGCTCTCTCAAACTCTGCATCTGCTTTATCGATAAGCTTAAGTGATGATATTCTAAACCCTTATGGTCATTTCAATACTATTGCAGCATCTTCAACAGGAGAAGATTCCAGCTCAAGAAGCCATTTTTCTTCCTTTTTTTTTTTTAAACACCAAATCCATATACGTCAATCTATAAGTGATGCCTGTTGTTTGAAAACAACAATTAAAATAAGTCATTGTGGAAAGAAGCAAACATATAAAAATCTAACAAACGTTACCTCTACTGTGTGTACTGTTGTCTCCAAAGACAAAAAGACCTAGCACAGTGTTTCAGTAGCGAATACTGATTGGCAAGACAGTAACAACAAAGAACAGCATGCATAGTTTGAAGTGCAAAAGGCTCTATTAAAAACTGATTTTTAAAAAACATATATACATTCATAAATGTAGTTGAGAAGGAAAGATTGGAAAGCTACCCAAAGTCCAGCATGATGGTTACTGATGTGTGAGAAAAACATTTTATTTGCTCAGCTGTAAGAAGTAACACTCTCTCTACTCCGCTTTTATCATATATTGCAGCAACTTGGCATCTCTTCTAGTTCTAGTTCAGGCTCCACTTCTAGTTCTGTGGGTTTCTACCACATCTGCAGTCAACATCTGTAGTCAGTCCCTCCACTAGTGCCTTCAGTGCTTCTAAGTCATCCATGAAAATCAGAACTGACTTCTTCTAAACCCCCTTCAGAACTGATATTTTAACCTCTTCCTAAATGAATCACAAAGCCTTCAATAGCACCTAGCACACTTTCCAGAAGACGTTCAGCTCCCTTCTTTTTCCCGGGTCCATCAACAAGATCGCTGTCTACAGTGGGTCTCTTAAATACCGGGACGTGAAAGGTCAGGATTCTCCATGAGCAGGAGTGGAGGGTTGTGTTAATGGGATGAGGGCATCAGTCTCGTCATGAGCAGGACTGGAGGATTGTGTTAGAGGGATGAGGGCATCAGCCTCATCATGAGCAGGGCTTGTGTTAGAGGGACGAGGGCATCAGTCTCATTATGAGCAGGAGTGGAGGGTTGTGTTAGCGGGATGAGGGCATCTTTCTCACCACACATCTTTAGCTTTCAGGTGACCAAGTACAAAGAATCCTTCTTCTAAGCAGTGGGGCTCAATCCAGGGTTCAGAATCTTCAGTCATCCCTGTAAATGGTTCTGCAGGCTTTGCTGTTCAGATGTAGAGAATAAGCGAAATGAGAGTAATAATTCTCAAGGGCCCCAGTACTTCCAAAATGGAAGAGCCTGGCCTTGTCTGAAAGTCGCTAGCTACATTAACCACTACAAGAGAATCATCTTGACCTTTGAAGCTTTAAAAGTAGCTTTGAACATAGTAGAGCATATACTTTTGTTGTGTGATAAGGCCTCTCTTGGGTATATTCCCAAGAGTGGTATTGCTGGGTCCATGGGTAGGTTGATCCCAAATTTCCTGAGAAACCTCCACACTGCTTTCCAGAGTGGTTGCACAAGTTTGCATTCCCACCAGCAACGGATGAGTGTACCCCTTTCTTCACAACCTCTCCAGCAAAGGCTATCATTGGTGTTTTTGATTTTCGCCATTCTGACAGGTGTAAGATGGTATCTTAAAGTTGTCTTGATTTGCATTTCCCTGATCGCTAAGGAAGTTGAGCATGACCTTAAGTGTCTTTTGGCCATTTGAACTTCTTCTGTTGAGAATTCTCTGTTCAGCTCAGTGCCCCATTTTATAATTGGGTTGATTAGCCTTTTACGGTCTAGTTTCTTGAGTTCTTTATATATTTTGGAGATCAGACCTTTGTCAGTTGAAGGGTTGGTGAAGATCTTCTCCCAGTCAGTGGATTGCCTTTCTGTCTTAGCAACAGTGTCCTTTGCTTTACAGAAGCTTCTCAGTCTCAGGAGGTCCCATTTATTCAATGAGGCCCTTACTGTCTGTGCTGCTGGGGTTATACGTAGGAAGTGGTCTCCTGTGCCCACGTGTTGTAGAGTACTTCCCACTTTCTCTTCAATCAGGTTCAGTGTGTTAAGACTGATAATGAGGTCTTTAAAACACTTGGACTTGAGTTTTGTGCATGGTGATAGATATGGGTCTATTTTCATTCTTCTACAGATTGACATCCAGTTTTGCCAGCACAATTTGTTGAAGATGCTCTCTTTTTTCCATTATATACTTTTAGCTCCTTTATCGAAAATCAGGTGTTGCGTAGCTGGTATACCTCCCGCCCAAGCACCAGACCCCAGCTTTTCTGCTGCGTCTCTGCACTGTCTTCTTCCCCTCACCACCCCAGTTAATCACAAAACAACAAAGGGTACGACACAGACACACGTGTGAGCACCTGCTACTAGGAAAAATGACACCTGCAGATTTGCTTGTAGCAGAGTTGCCTCAAACCTTCGACGTTTTAAAAAAAAGATACACAATACAATGCCTGCCGAGTGTTATATAATGAAACACGATCAAAAGGAGGTATGGCTGTGTTTGAAAGCTACTATATATCATATTCCATTAATCTGGTTTTCTCTTACTGAAAATGTATTCTTGGAAGCAGTTTGGACACTAGAAGGGCACACTCAGAGTGCTTGCTTGTTGTCAAACTCCCTGAGACTCTGAACTTCCACCTCAACGGGATTTAGGAAATTCCAAACTCAATTTAATATTCCCTATATGCCAACCACACATATGATAACAACATTAATCTCTTCTTTTATATACATGTATTGTGTATATTGTATACACATAGAGATAGAATAGCAAATTTGACCCACCTCCTACTTGTAAATGGTCTATCAGCTGAGAATGTCATTTCTTCATGTTTTTAAGATAACAATTACAAAACTTTAGGGCTCATTCGTAAAATTTTATTTAAAGCATTACCACCAGCATCCTTTTTTATAGTGTCTATGATAACTTTCATTCTGTAAGAACAAAGTTAACTACAGAGCCATGTAACCTGCAAACCCAAACATTTCACCAACTGCCCCTTTCCAGAAGGTGCTGCTGGCTCCTGGTCTACTAAATGATACCAGACATGTAGAGAGAGGGAGTCTCTCACAGTACCCTGCTTGATGACTTCACATTCAGGAGAGCTGCTCAATGTCTCTTGCATTTCGCAGCACGGCGAAACTTTTAGTATTCAGATGTATGCCACAAAACCCCTGCTTCTATATGCTAATGATACTGCAGGCACTAATTTCCTTATATTTTTACAAAGCTTGACATTTACCTGGCTTGATATTTAGCATATGAATTCTACAAAAGATTTTTAACAAGAACTCCGTGCTGCAATGAGAGTTTATCATACCCAAAAAGAGAAGTAATTTTGTAGTCTTAAAAAAAATATGAAATAGATGTTCATGTTGAAATCTTGAAAATTACACTAATGTACCATTCAAACTTTAAATGTCAGTACATAAAACTGTTAGTTTTCTAGTGAAAAAATAAATTAAAGATTAAAAAGTTCCAATCCCTGGCACTGCATCTCCTGAGGACAAATTCAGAACTAGAGTAACAATAGTTCTAAAAACTTCTAAATTTTATATTTCATTTATTAAGGCAAACAGAATTCTATAATGTATCTTACAAAGTGCGTTATTGTGTGTTTAATAGAATTTAGGCGAATGTGTACGCAGTAACCATGACGGGAGCAGATGCAGTGGACGGAGATGGGCAAGGTGCTGTGTACCAACTCCAGCAATCTTTATGACTGTTGGAATTATATACTGCTGCGTGGATGTGAAATTTGAATGGGGTCCCACATGACGATTCTAGTACAGAGTTTTACAGCATGCTAGAGTCACAAAATATTGGTTTTTTTTTCTCCATTCTCTTTTCAAAAATTTCCTTTATTTTTGGCTTTGAGATGGAAACTTTGCACCCACAAAATCAGGCGCTGCACTCCTGAGCTGCTCCTGCATCCACTTCCTTTTGTTTTGCAACAGACATCACCATTTTTCCTGGGGTGGGGGATAAAGCCTAGAGACAAGGACTTAGTAGTGAATGAATCACGTGACTCGGTTCCCCCGAGCAAACATATAAGAAAAGTTCCCAGATCCAAGGCACATCTCGAATGAGAGAATTAGGCAGAATTGAGGCAGAAATGGGCATCACCCTTCTAAGGGAGCAGGAACTGGTGCATTCTGGAGATGCTGGGACGTGGGGCATAAACAAGGAGGCTCCACCAGAAAGAACTGGATGAGAAAGGTCTGGGCTCTCCTTCATGTAGGGACTTGTCTGGGAAGGCCAAGATCCAAAGAACACACTGAAGAAAATGTGGCAGAGACACAAATGACAGA
Organism: Alexandromys fortis; assembly: GCF_014885135.2. NCBI lineage: Eukaryota > Metazoa > Chordata > Mammalia > Rodentia > Cricetidae > Alexandromys > Alexandromys fortis. The sequence goes on from NW_026068100.1 coordinate 316,089, forward strand.
TTGGAGCCTGTCTCATGACACTGAAGCCTAGAGCACTCAGAGCTTGGCTTCCAGAACCACCACAGACTCCAGCAGACTTTCCACAGAGAACAGAGGAAGTCGCTAGAACAAACACTGCCCTGAAACTTGCCCCAAAGCTGAACCTCATCAAACCCCAATGTTTTTTTGAGGTTAGAAAAAATCCTGGCCTAGCGTTTTTAGGACAATATCTACTTGCCTTTTGTCTCCCGCTTGAAGCCAGAAGCGGAAGTTCTCAAACCCATTAAAAACTTTGGGTCTTATTTATTTCTTTACTATATTTCTTGCCTGTCCAAAACCAGAGAAGGCTGGAACGACGCAAGCTCATTCTCCTGAGATATCCAGATCAAAGTCCTTCCGAAGGCCTTGGCTGAGCATCTGGATTTTTCCATTCTTACCCAAACCAAGGCTTCAATTCCTTGCAATTTGCTCAAATGCATCCACCTTCTCAAGTGTTCTGAGGCACGGCCTTCGGCACTCACATTGGCCTTATAAGGAGAGCAAGAAACTGCACACTGGCAGAAGGAGCGCATTCAAGCGTCTACCTCCACAGGATTATCCAACAAAGACAAAGAACTTCCTGGCGACATGGTCCAGTCAATGTATCTTGTGCAGAGTGGAAGAAGAAGAGAGGGCCCCTCAAACATCCTCCTGCCATACCAATGCTCATCTTGCATATATCTAAGCATAAAGTTCAGATTGTCTCAGATAACCTGAAGGCAACTCATGTAAATCTACTCATAATGGAAGAGGTGGATTCTGCTCCTCCTCTTTCTATCTCCCGAGATATCTGTTGGGGATAGGACAAGCTAATCCTATCAAATAAGTTACGTTTTTTGTTGGGTAACCCAAAATTGGCTTCTATTTCACCATAGATCGACCCTTTCCTTAATCATGTCCATCTATGTATGATTACCATACAGAGAATTGGTAAGAACACAATCCTTTGTACCCCCCAATCTTTTTATTGTTGTTGTTTTGTTTTGTTTGTTTGTTTGTTTTTCAAGACAGAGTTTCTCTGTAGCTTTGGAGCCTGTCTTGAAACTCGCTCTGTAGACCACGCTGGCCTCTGCCTCTGCCTCTGCCTCTGCCTCTGCCTCTGCCTCTGCCTCTGCCTCTGCCTCTGCCTCTGCCTCTGCCTCTGCCTCTGCCTCTGCCTCTGCCTCTGCCTCTGCCTCTGCCTCTGCCTCTGCCTCTGCCTCTGCCTCTGCCTCTGCCTCCAGAGTGCTGGGATTAAAGGCATGTGCCTCCACTTCCCAGCTAGATGCCCCATTTCGAACCTTGCCTTCATTTTTAAAATCTAGTTTATCAACAATAGATTTTCTTCTCAGTGTTCTTTGTGTTGTTGCTTTTTTTTTCCCCCAGTGGGAAACACAGAAAACCAGAGTTTGCCTTATCAAAGAATTGAGTCCTTGAGAACTTCTCTGCTCTTCTGATGGGATCAAGAAAGTGTGTGAGAAGACATAAGAGCCATGCCCATCTCTACCTTACCGTTGTTTTGAGCCCATCCTCTTAGTTTTCTTGGGAATTCATTCAACCATCTGCTGCGTCCCTGGCTACCCTGTGCTGTGTATATGAAGCCATGCTCATTATGATGTTTCCAATGCCAAAAGAAGACGACACTGATCATTCTGATCAGGCCGAGCAACAGGTAAGATCAGCACCCCTACTTTAGTTCCCATTCTTTCTAAAACACAGAAGCGACCCTTTAGCTTTGGAAGCCTCTGCCTGCTTCTTTCCTCTCGTGCGGCTCGCCTTTGTTCAGCTGTTTTGCACCACCCCCAGAATGTTTTCAAATATATTTCAGCCCCCCAAGCAACCCCGGCTCAGCTGATTGACTTCAGGGAACTCTAATGCTGGCCAGGCATTTTGCTGCAACCCCATTTAGACTCAGCAGGAACAGCAGATTTAAAAGGCAGATTACGTTGTTAGCTTTCTAAAAACTGCTTTATTAGAGAGGCTAAAAGCCACAGAGGTGGTAAGCTAGATTCTTTTGAAATACAAGCAAACTCATGACATCTAGGGGGCAGCCCCCCAGGCCTGGAGCTCCTCCTTCAGGTTCAATGACAACAGGGACCAGCTGCCTCGAAGAACTTTTTTTTTAAGGTACTTGTGACTCCAACAGCAGAATAACTGAAAGCATCAAAAGGGGTTCATTTGAGGGTGAAAAGCAGCTCACCCCAGGGCTTCTGGCAGGCCATTTTGTGTGAAAGTATTGGTTATATACGGATCTTCCCTGAATTACAGAAATGGCCAAGAGGCCATAGGTAAATAACCATGATGAGACTGTAAAAGCCAGTTGGAGTGGACAGAATACCTACAGGCCTGCTCCCTAACGGAGGCAGCTGGAAGTCTCAGAATAGAGCTAAAAGAATGCATGAAGAAGGGATAGGTGGGTGGGTGGGTGGATAAATGGGGTGGATGGATGGATAGGTGGGTGGGTGGCTGGGTGGGTGGGCGGGTGGTGGGGTGGGTGGGTGGGATAGACAGATGAATGATGAGTGTTAAGGAAGCACCACGCTTCCTTGGTTCTGGTGGACATTGCTTCAGAGGCTTGTGTTAAGCCCCAGAGCACAATTTGCTAGTCTGTTCTCTTTTCCTCACTTTGGGCTGTGTTTGAACTATCCCAGACGCCTGCTGCCCGTAACGTGTCTGCGACAAGAAGGTCGGTGTAGAGTGAGATTGCCAGGCAGCCCCTAAGTTCTTTACTGCAGGTTTTGTAAAGAGGTTTAGAGACGAAGTGAATATTACCATATTTGGGCATGTGTCATAGAAAAGTGAGAATCGCTCTGGACCCATTTTAAAGACTGGAGCAGAAATCCTAGTGACAGTTTGGGACAGGGACAGATGACACCGTTCCCTCGGTCCCAGAGAAAACACCCGCAGCGGTCACAACTCTGCCATAACGTCCCCAGCAGTCTGTGACACCGCGGACTAAACAGAAAGTGTCCCTAATGATGTCTATGGAGCAATTGGAAAGCAATACAAATTCCAAATTCCCGTGGGCGGGGCTGGCAAGAAGCGACAGAAGCGAAGGGGCTGTTGGGATTCCCTTATCAACCTGCACCGGCAGCAGGTGACGTGCTCCAGGCGTCACCCTCTTCAGCCTGAGACCTGTGCTGCCAACAGCACATAAAATTAAAATTGTACTTAGAACCTCTTCACTTTTAAGTATTACATCCAAAGATAGCTATGTCTGGCCGTGTAGGCCCCCGACAGCTGTTCATGCGGACAAATGAAGCTAAAATGGGCTGGGGGCGGGGGACAATGACTCAGTGGGCAAAATCATCTCTTTGTAAGCAGGAGGGCCTGAGTTTGATTCCCCAGAACTCACATTAAATAAATGATGATGATGATGATGATGATGATAATAATAATAATAATAATGGAATAAAATAAAGGCTAGGGTGTGGCGGCCCACACTTGTCCTAGAGTCGTGACTGGGATGTCCCTGGGGCTCACCGGCCAGACAGACTACTACCCTAATTGGTGAGTTCCAGGCTGGCTAGAGACCCTGTCTAAAAATAATTAAAAAAAAAAAAAAAAAGGTAGACGGTAGATGGTGCCTGAGGCACAACTTTATCCTACACACACACACACACACACACACACACACACACACGACTGTGGGTTCAAGTAGTACCAAGCTGGAAGGAAGATTCCAGTTTCCTCTTATCTTTCCTGAACTCTCTTTGCTGGTATACAGGATGCCGCATAAAAACAAACGAGAACCGTCTCACCAGGGCTCTAAGAGGGCATTGACAAATTGCAGAAAATTATAGCCAACATTTTGTGGTTGCTGTTCTTCCCTGGGTTACACACTAGCAAAGTCCTCGGGGGAAGAATAGCAAACTTCAAAGATCAAAGTTTGCCTGCTGCAGAGGGGACTTTTCAGTCAGCTCACTTTTGTCTGGCGCCTCCCACCCCCAAGCCTTCTTGTCAATCACAAAGCTGCACTCCTAAGATCCAAGCTGACATGGTCGGGGGCTAAGGGTGCCTTTCCCTGCTGGCTCCTTGTGCGCTGGCCCTCAGACCTCCGGCTCCCTTCGGGCTGTTTACATACAATTTCCTTCTGGGTGGAACTTTATTTTTCCTTTTCTTCTTTTGGGGCTGTTGATTTTTCTTAAAATAGGAGGTCATTTCAGGCAGAGCTGTGTTTTCGCCCTTTGCTTCCTCTGTGGCTGGGGTTGGGGCCCTTTGGGGCAAACGGAAATTTCCACGTTGTTTAGGAGGCTAGGTTGGTTTTCTTTGGATTTCCCGTTCACTTGCTGCGTTTGGAGCTTTGGAGTTCCTCCTATTATCTAGGACCCTGAGAGTGGAAGGTGCGTCTTTGCTTGTTTTATTTACATTCATAACTGTGCTTTTTAAAAACTTATCTCTGCCTTACTCCCTCGTGTCTTTCCAGTGAACCTAAGCTGCCCAGATGCAGGCCACTGGATGCCACCCTGCTGCCTGGTCTTCCCAGGATCCCCTAGCTTTTGGTGTCAATCTGGATTTTTCGACCAGTACTCTGAACCAATTCCAGCATGAGTCATAGTCTTATACTTTTGAATGGAAAAGCAATTTTCCCCTTCTCTTTAAAATGTAGTTCTATCCCACTGCCGTTACTGGGAAAGGCAGACATGGTGGGGCCACCTTTCTGGACCGAATCTTCGGAGAAGGAGGTCAAATCCTACAGACAACAGAGTCAATATGCACCCAGGTGCAAGTGATCGCCCTAAACCCCATTCAGTTTTCTCAGGACCTAAGGAAGAAAACATTCCAAAAAGAGCACATTAGCTGAAAACAAATGCTTGCAAGACCATGTTTTCCAAAGCCAAACAATAAAACCCCTCAAGGTAAATCCTAGGGTGGCTTTATTAAGCTGGAAACAAAGAATTATTAATTATGACATGATGCATTTGAGGCCACTGCTAGTGTGTGATTTCGTAGAAATAGCATTATCACTAATGTAATTCTTAGACACTGAATTAGACGGAGGCAAGCGACCAGGTCCTTGTGCTGACCGTCCAGTGCAGTCCCAGTCCGCTATGGTCACTACGCATTGAAGCTGCATTTGGGAAGTGTGCTGTGGAAAAAAGTGTACTGAGAGGAGAAAAGAAGGCAAAGATAACAAAGAAGGTAGGTAAAGACAGAGAAAGGCTGTGGACAGGAACAAGTCTGGTGTTTAAAGAAATACGATTACATTGTTTAAAGATGTGTCACTCTGTTTGGTTTAATAAAAAGCTGAGTCGATAGCTAAGGGGGATTTCCAGGCATAGAGGACACTGGGAAGAAGTGTAGAGTCACCAGCCAGACGAAGACAAAGTAGCATGGGTGGAACAGAATAAGGTAATAAACCCATGAGACCAAAAGTAGACTGGTAAAATGGGTTAATTTAAGATGTAAGAGCTAGTTAGTAACAAGCCTAAATTATCAGCTGATCTTTTATAATTAATAATAAGTCTCATTTGGGAGCTGGCAGGTGGGACAGAGAAATCCTCCAAAGTCTAGAGAAGTTCATGATGATGGTTTGGAGTCTGGATTTGGAACAGATGCAGATACAGGATGGGTGGTTAGCTGACCTGGTCCTCGTTGAGTGGCCTCAGACAATTTGCTTTCTGTGTCTACTCAGATTCCCCACCTGTCGAATAAGAATAATAATAGTTCCTGCTGTTCATAGAGTTAGTGAGAGGGAGTATGTTAGACATCCTAAGCTTTTGTCACAGCCAATGACAATAAACTTTTACGATGAAAATACGCATCAGACCCTACCTTTGCTAGAACACTCTGAGAGGTGGATCTTGTTACTGCTTCTTTTTGCCAATGAAAAATGAGGGATTCAAAGAAAGAGTAACTTCTCCAAAGTTTCAGAGTGGTGTAACCTGGCCAAGGTTCCAACCCCAGGGAACTGATATCAACCCCGAGTCCTTATGCAATGCATCACCCAGTTTCCTGTGTGATGGGTTCCTCACTGCTCTTAGAGTCTGTTCATCCTTAACTCACTTATTTCCTGTGTGTGGGTGTTTGCACTGAATTGTACACTGGCTTTAGCAGAGATGCTCAGAATAGCCAGTCTGCCATACATAAAACATCCACACATGCACACATGTGCATAGACTCATGCACACACAGAGAGTTGGCAAACCACACTGGGCTATAAACTGATACTTCAAAAGTATTTGCTACAGAGTAAAAAGAGAGATGGATTTCTAATTTATTTTTTTACTTTATAGTTAGACGGAAATTAGTTTAATCCCAAATTGTAGCTGGGCTTAGTGATGCATAGCTATAATCTCAGTACTTGGAAGGCTGAGACAGGGGGATTGTGAGTTCCAGGCCAGGCTGAGCAATGTAGTAAAATCCCATACTAAAACTAAAATAAAACCAAAACTCTCACTTCACCTAGATTTCTGGTTAAGATTATTCTCTATAGTAAAGTAGATACATTTGATAAAAATTTCAGAGTCACATAGCTTCAGTTCTGAAGGTCAGAATTGCTCGAATTGATCTAGTTTCTAGAGGATCGAATTCTAAACTATTGATGAAAAGGCAATTGATGGGCTGGTTTTGGTTCTGGTTGTTCAGAAACTGTGAAGGAACGCTGCTCACTGGTCCACTCTCCAGCTCACTCCTACGCCAATGCGTTTTCATACAGGCCGGGAACTCGTGCATAGAGATGGTGCCACCCACAGTGGGCTAGGGCTACATATATCCAACATCAATAAAGACAAAGCCTCGCAGACATGCCAGCATGCTAATTTGATCTAGACACTTCCTCAATAAGCAGTTCTTTGTTCCCAGGCGACTCTAGGTTGTGTCAAATTGACAATGAAGCTCATCAAGGCACAGAACTGGTATTTCAACAGAACCACTAAACCACAGAGAACACTTTCTCTACCACAGTCCCCACGCTTCTGTCTTTGTATTGTCCATCTTTCTGAACTGCTTTTCCCAGGTTGATCCATTCACACTCTCCCTTCCTTTCTCCAGTCAAGCCTCCTCAGTTGTTCTCCAGCATGGCTTCTCCTGGCTGCCCAATCCAAAGCATAGGCACTGTCCCTCTCTGTTGTTGTGAAGAACTAGGTTCCAGCCCAGCATCTTTGCAGGTGAAGCAATCACGTAGAGTTCCGTCTTTTCATTTGATTATTCATGTGTTACTTTCTCTGCTACCAGAAAGAATGCTCTATAAGGGCCGGAGTTTGCTTTAGCTCACATTTTTTTTTCTGAAGAACACAGTCAATGGCTTGCTGCATTAATGTATCTGTTAATGAGTAAAATACTCATGGACAACCACATCTAATATATTGAATCACTCTCAAGAAGAGATCAACTAGGGATAAGTTCTAGTTCCTAATCACCAGGGACTTGTGCTTTATCTGGCCAGGAGCTTTGGAAAAGCTCCCAGAAGCCCACCCAACCCAGCATGACCCAGCATGCCAAGGACCGAGAAGGGCTGAGCTCTGGATGCTTAGTTTGACTTTTATCTTCTTACTAAGGCATTGGCATCTTCGTCAAGCCAGTCAGACATGATCCCTATTCCGAATGAATATTTCTTCATCAGCAAATCAAACGATAACATTTCTGAAGGCGACTTCAGATAAACTTAAATGTTCTCTGCGACATGAGAGACAGGATCGTTTTCTTTTGGATGTGACAGTCTCCAGAAGCCTCCACGGAGGCACTGGGTCTCCCAGTCAGAGCACATTTTTTTAATTACAGAATGTATTCCCCAAAGTAAACCGGGGAAGTAAATGCTTTACAACTGCCAAAGATCTTGGGAGATTGAAAAGCAAACTATGCACTGGGCCCATTCGCTCCCAGGCACAGGCTGTGTCTCCTGTGGGGGTCATTAATCAATCCCATTAAGTTATAATTCTTCTCCAAGCTAAGAAAACACAACCCAAACAGAAGTAAGCATTTCCTGCTCTTGCCACTTACCCCTAAATATGGAGAGTGGCCTTCTAAAGACTTCAGTCTTCCTGAGATTACCTGGAGAATGTCTGCACAATGTCCACTGGGTACGTCCGGTAAGCAAACGTGCCAAGTGTGATGACGGGCGAGAACAGGACTTGATTCTGACCACTCACGTTCAGAACTGTTTCGCCAGCTCAGATAAAGCAATGCAGAGCTGCCCGGGATGACAAGACTAAAATCAAACAAATCATTTCCAGTGTGATTTCCTGCCGAGCGAGCAGTGTGCTAAGCTGCCCACTGCGGGTAGTTGTTAACTAACACAGAACAGACCTTACGATCTGGAGTGGCAAATCCCTTCGTACGACAAATGACATTGTGTAGATATTAATGAATGGGGCCTAAGGAAAGCCACGTGATATAAAGGAACCATCAATGGTTGCAGCTGAGGAAGACAACACTGTACTTCATCAGCGAAGTGCAGCTTGATAGGGTATGATGGGCCAAAGGAATACGCGCCCTCTGGGACAATCCAGCTTCCATTAAAGGTGCTCAAGCAATGCAGAGAATGGCTTGTTTAAAGAGTAATACAATTTAACATTTTTTCTTACTTGAAACAATGTTTCATCTCGTCCAGTCTGGCCTGAAATTTGCTATGAAACTAAAGATGATCTTGAACTTCTAATCCTCCTGCCTCCATCACAAACATGTCCGCATTACAGGCATGTGCCACTACACTGATTTATGCGGAAATGGTGCCCAACTCAGGGCCTTGTGCATAACAGGCAAGCACTGTGCAGTGTAACATAGCCTATCAAGTGCCTACTATAGACAGTGTTAGAGGCTAGAGGTTGAAGGGCTAAAGATGCACAGGCCATCTCTGCTACTAGAGAAGAGCAAAGCACTAACTTAATAAGCCTTGTAAGAATCTGGGAAAGCAGAGCAAGCCTGGAGCTTAGAGAAAGTAGATGACACCTTAGAGCTAAGGAAGCTGATGCTCAGAGTGGTGAGTGATACGTCAGATCTTCATGGGAGTGAGCTCAGACGCTCAGTGTCGGCCCGACCACAAATCCTGACTCTCGCTGCGACCTTCTCCTGTCTGTGGACTCCACCTTGGGAAAAACACCTTTCCTTCAGATGTATTTCTGAGGTCAGTTAAAATCTGACCTGTAACTCTAAACTTCTCATCACCTCATTATGCCGTTAAAATCACGATTTGACTATCAGCCATACATCATTTGACCACATGACAAAACAGTCAGATGACCTCCAAAAACAAAAAACAAAACCTCTACTTTTACTCACAGAACAAGTCAGAACTGAAGGATGCCAGATGGCGCTGAGAGGTCCCAAAGATCACAGGGTCCTTATACTGTATACCCTGGGCGGGGCGCATAGTCAGAATTAGCACCTCTATCTGTTCACAGAGAAAGCTGCCACTGCCTGGTGCCACTTTCGATTCACATGCTCCTTCCTGACATGTTTTTAAACATGTGTGTGCATGTTTATGGCGTGAGGGCACACATGCGAAGGTCAGGGAAAAACCTCAGTTGTCATCCCCAGGCCCCAGGAAAGTCACCCACCTCCTTTAAGATGACTTCTCATTGTCCTGGAATCCCAGGGACTCCCCAGTTTCTATCTCCTCAGCTGTGGCGTTGCAAGAGCATACCACCAACCTAGTGCTTCTCTGTGAGTTCTAAGGATCAACCTCAGTATGAGCCTGCAAAACAAGCACTTAGCACCTACCCACTGAACCCAGGCCTATGTCCTGACATTTCGGGTCCTTAGAAATAGTTGTTGTACTGTACCTTTGTGGTCAAAGGGATCCTTTAACTTCTCCCTCAATTTCTAGTAAAATATCTGTGTCCTACATTGTATTCTCATACATATGTATTTTTATATCACCTGTGAACTTAAAAGGCCTTTGAAGACAAAAGCGGGAACCAAATGATGCAGCTAAACTTAAGTCCTGAACTACATAGGCCTTCGGATGATCTTCAGTGGGAAATCTTCAGACCAGCTCTGGTGGCGCACACCTTTAATTCCAGCACTTGGGAGGCAGAGGCAGGTGGATTTCTGAGTTCAAGGCCAGCCTGATCTAGAGTGAGTTTCAAGGTAGCCAGGACTGTTGCACAGAGAAACCCTGTTTTAAAAAAAAAAAAAAAAAAAAAAAAAAAAAAAAAAAAAAAAAAAAAAAAAAAAAAAA
>NW_026068100.1:326982-344305 GCF_014885135.2 Alexandromys fortis
GAACACGTCTGGCCCCCTTGGAAGCACAGCTCTTCTACTCAGGAAAGCCCATAAATCTGTCAGCCCGAATCCTTTGATACCTGGTGGAACTGAAAGATCACACCTAGAGTTACGGCAGTCCATCTGGGACTGGTGTGCCGCTCGTGGGTGAGGTCATTGTATTCACCAAGGCGTAAGCTGATCATTACACGCAAAATCATTCACTGGAATCCCTAGTGACTTTCATGTTTGTGTTTTTATGGTGTGTGAGTGTGTGTGTGTGTGTGTGTGTGCAAGTGTGTGTATGTGTTTCTCGTGCTTTTTCTTTTCTGTTTGTTTTGTTTTACTCTGGTTTGGTTGTTTTTCTTTTATTCACCTGTTTGCTTTCTAAAATGAGAGTGAAAGAAGTCGTGGAGTTAGATGGATGGGGATGATCTGGGAGGAGTGAGAGAGGAAACATCAGAATATATTATAGGAAAAAGGTTATTTTCAATTAAAAAAGAGAAAAAGGAAAAATGAAGCCAATTAGGTAGAAAGATTTTAAAAAAAGAAGAAGAAGGAGGAGGAGGAGGAGGAGGAGGAGGAGGAGGAGGAGGAGGAGGAGGAGGAGGAGAAGGAGCAGGGTGGTTTGTACACCAGTGAGACTCTGTTGGAGAAAGCTGATTTTTCCTTTGTGAGCAGTTGACTATTGGGGATAGTTGTTGGGTTAAGAACAGGACTCACGCTTCTTCCCCTCTCAGCACTGGGACCCCCGTCTGATTTGGAGCTGTGCAGGCCCTGTGCCGCTGCCACATCTGGGACTTCAAGTGTGTCGGTCCTGCTGTGTCTGGAAGACACTGTTTCCTTGGTGTCCACCATCTGCTCTGGCTCTGCCAATGTGTCTGTCTGTTCTGCAGCGTTTTCAGAGTCCTAAGGGGAAGGGTTTGATGGAGATGCCCATCTAGGACTGAGAGCTCCAAGGTCTCTCAGTCTGGGCAGCTGTCCAGTCTTTGGTCTCTGTGTTGGTTCCCATCTCCTGCAGAAGGATGGTGTGGGAGCCACAGAAGTGGGTCCATCCCACCTTGACCAAACATTAGAGAGGACATGACAGAAGGCAGGGTACTTGGTGTAAGCTGTGTTCTCTGCATGTCCTGCCTGAACAAATAGAACTTAACTCAGGGCATAGTTACTTGATGCTTCAGATACTGAAGAAGTAGTTGCCCTGTTTATTCTTTGTATCATGTTAAAGCAATCTTTGGCTTCTCCCCCATTTTTGAATTGGGGTTTATAAGCACATGGAAAATGAACAGGGGCAAATTCAGTATTCAATGGATTGCCCTCCCAGTTTGGTTCTATTCTATGTCTCTGTCCATTTTCTTTGTATCTCTGTTCTGTCTGCCTGGCGTTTTTAATCCACATGCCCCTACCCTGGAACGTGAACCCCATTGAGGCTGGACCCCGAGAGGATGGCATCACCTTCTCCACTCTGACTTTCTACTTTGTTTCTATTCCCTTTATCTCATCTCTGTTTGCTCTAAGATGTGAACATTTTATCCTACGTTGTCAAATCTGAAAAAACATACACATACAGTCTTTTGCTAAAAAAAAGAAACAGACTCCAGTCACACTGGCACATGCCTAGAATCACAGCCCTCAAGAGGCTGAGGCAGGGGAATCACAAGTTCAAAGCAAGCCTGAATTGTATAATAAGATCCTGTCAAAAAAGAAATAATAATAAACAAGATAAACCAATTAAATTAAATTAAATTTACTGAGACAAGTTAGAATAAAGAACACCCTAGATATTAACTGACAAGATTAGGGTTCAAACCGAGCTATTATCTGCTTTGGCAGTGGCGTTGCCCATGGCTAAGCTTCTGGGAGTCTCGGTGTATATTTGTAGCACTAACAACACTACAGCTCAGATGGAGCTGAAGAGTCCTGGCTGAGGTCTGTGTGTCATCAGTCACCTGAGGACTCTCAGCACTCCGTCCCCTTCTCCCCAGTCTTTCTTTCTTATACAGGTCGGCACTGAGTGCAGTATGTTCTACAGCCAAACCAGTTTATGAGCCCAACGTAACGGAAGGGATATCATAGGCTATTTTGTCCTTCTGGTTATATCTGCGCCTCTTAAAGTCTTATTACAGCATTCAGTTAAGGGCAGTGCATTAAATATGTGTTCAGGATGAGCGATAGTGCAGTAGGAAGAGCAGGAGCAGAACCGGGGACTTCCTCCAGAGAAAAGCATGAGGTGAGAGTTTCAACAGCTTCTAGAAGATAAAAGAGGGGCGGGGGGCATAGAAAACAAAATCAGCTTGAACTGAAATTGAATATTAAAGAGGTTTGGGAGTATTTACTTACTTATGTATTTTCCTTTTATCTGAACTCAAAATGGCAGCCTGAACCAATATTTTTTTATTTTTTTTTTAATTTTATTTATTTATTTATTTTGGCTTTTCGAGACAGAGTTTCTCTGTGTAGGCCTGGCTATCCTGAAACTTACTCTATAGACAGGTGGGCCCCAAACTCACAGGGATCCTCATTCCTCTGCTTCCCGAGTGCTGAGATTAAAGAAGTGCTCTGCCGCCACCTGACTGAACATTGATATTTTTAACCAGGGGGGAAAAGCAACATGAGCCAGGCAGTGGTGGTGCACACCTTTAATCCCCACACTCAAAGGCAGGAGGATCTCTGAGTTTGAGCCTGATTTACAGAGAGAGTTCCAGAATAGCAGGGCTACACAGAGAAGCCCTGTCTCAAAAAGCAAAATATTTTAAAAAGTAATGTAACTATTTAAAATCCAATTTAAAACAGTATTGAGATTAATACTCATCAAGAAGACGTAACCATAACCCCCATATGCTTTCTGCATTTGTTTCCACACTGGCTTTCAGACAATGTGCAATCACCCTTTGAATTCTACTTCTCTCTCTCTTGGGGTGGTAAACATTTTCTGTCCACTTAAATGACTGCAAAATATTTTATCGTGCTACTGAGTCCCTTATGTAACTAACTCTTGCCCTAGCCCTAGACATTTGGAACTCGAGTTAAATTTGGTAATGTGGTTTATCTCTTTATTGGTTTAATGACACCGATAGTTTTCACTTTGGAATTCCCCATACCCCAACCTTAGTGGCTGTTCTTTTGTATGAAGCATAAAACAGATCAGCAAAGCAGAGCCACTGGAGAGAAAGGCTGCAGCTGGCCTGTGGGGGAGGGGAGGCCAGAGCCGAGCCTCCCAGCCGCATTCTAACACACAGCCTCAGTTCATGGACTCAGACTATCTGACGCTGTCTTTTGGATTCGTTTCATCAGGCACTTTTCGAATTCTGCATTCCTGTTGTTAGAGGGCCCAGTCTAAAAATATCTGCAAACACAGATTCCTAGGTTGACTTTAGTGTCTGTTTGTGTATGTTGGGTCATAGAAAAGGTTAAAGGTGGCTCACTTATGTGAGTTCTGAAGGATTTCAGTGTTTGGCCAACCACTTGCTTGCTGTGTAATTGTTCTATTCTTAGGAGATTTCGGTTGGTCGGGGGAGTTCCCTTTTATTCCTCAAAGTCTTACTTCATATTGCAGCAACTTTTTTTTTTTTAATCTCCTTTCTCTCTTGTTTATGTAAAAATCAGTGTGACATGCCTCACATCATCTCAGTGCTCTCGGCTATAAAAACACTTCATTTTTATCTTGTTCTATCTCTTGTCTAATTATAACCTGGTGGAGGCTTGCTTCCCAAACCCCTGAGGTCACAAACCAGACTTTTCTAGGTTGCATCTGATTGTATTAATCAAGTCAAAAGCAACAGCAATGGAGCAGCTAAGAGTTGGAGATTTTTGAGTGAAGAGCTCTATCCTGTCTATAGGAAGAGCGCTATCCTGTCTCTAGGAAGAGCGCTATCCTGTCTCTAGGAAGAGCACTATCTTGTCTCTAGGAAGAGCTCTATCCTGTCTCTAGGAAGAGCTCTATCCTGTCTTTAGGAAGAGCTCTATCCTGTCTTTAGGAAGAGCTCTATCCTGTCTTTAGGAAGAGCTCTATCCTGTCTTTAGGAAGAGCGCTATCCTGTCTATAGGAAGAGCTCTATCCTGTCTTTAGGAAGAGCACTATCCTGTCTTTAGGAAGAGCACTATCTTGTCTATAGGAAGAGCGCTATCCTGTCTATAGGAAGAGCTCTATCCTGTCTATAGGAAGAGAAGGCAGCAAATGCGCGTGCGTCGCAGTTTACTGCAACACCAGTCATTCTGCTGAGATGTTTGTTCAGTGATGACATGCATTTGTCATTGGTTTTGTTGTTGATTTGTCTGGGATTGTTTTTTGGTTTGGTTTGGTTTTTAGTATTTACTACATGTAAAATTTCTGAATTCTCTGCTACAGTGTGAGAACATTTTGATGAGAGGAAAGAGACACTGTGTCTAACTAGTGCAAAACTTCGCACCTTTTTGGAGTTTTAGAACTGACAAACTTTCCGTGTGTGGTTGTCACAGCAACCCAGTGAGAGAGGTAGGACAGTGAAAATGTCCTGTCTCTCATGGCAATGAAAAAGACCCAGTCAATAGTGAGACGCTCTAAAGTCTATCAGAACTGGGATAGGAAAAATTCTAGGCTCACGCTGATGCGTTCCCATCCCTAATCCAACTTGATCACCACTACTCTCAACTGAAAATAAGGATTTCACCAGGTGGTCCTTACCTTCTGCATTTCTGTAGTTTCTGGATGCTCTTTACTTTTAAAATGTTGTAAGACCTCCCAGGCTGCTGTCAGACTGGCACTTCCTACGCTGCTGCCTGGCAGTGGCCTCCCCTACGTGCCCAGACTTCCTCTCTTCAGCCGGCCAAAGTCTACATTCCTTTCGCTGACCCCAGGCCAGGGTGGCATCTGCCTCAGACCCTTTGAGGTCAAAGCCCGTGCTGCCCTGTAGAGTCTTTGGTAGTGGGCATCTGGGGACAGCTGTGTCTCAGCCATCCTGCAGTAGCCCCTACAGCTTGCTCCACAAAGGTCTAGTGTTCCTCCCTGTTCGGCCCAGGCCTCCCACCAAGTTTGTGACCAAAACAGGATGGTGGTTAGGTGTCAGAGATACTTGACCACCATTTTACACACACACACACACACACACACACTGGATGCTTCATTTACTCAAAGCTGTCGGGATCCAGAGGTTGTTTTGATTCTAGAACAGGGAAAATGCTAATGCTACTTTTTGTTTTCGTTTTTACTATACTGCTTTGAAAAGAGAGGTGGGCCCAATTGATATTTTTGCATCTAATTGAAAAAAAAAAAAAGAATTTCCCAAATGTCTGTAGTCCTTATGAAAACCTAGGATGAACCACTGTGAGGAAGGATGGCCTAATCAGCCCGGCAAGGCTAGAGTACAACAGCGCCGTCTGCTGGACAAATACTGAGTTCGTTGGCTGCATTCCAAGTAATGGCAGTGAGAAAAATATGGCTGATAGTGGCCCAACGAGCAGGAAGAGGACTTTGAGGGACTGCTCTCTTTAAAACGTTTTAAAGTTTACTTCACATACACCCAAACCACTCCAATCTGTGAGTGACTTCCATAGTTAGGAACAGCATCTACTGAACCCCTTCTGTTCCCATCTTACTACCGTACATCCGTTCCTTTTTTTTTTTTTTTTTTTTTGTCACCCAGCACCAGCTGGCCCTGAGCTCAACATGTTGGGGATACCAAGTGAGACCCTACATCCACAAGTCATTGGTTGGGCTTCTGAAACTGGGTGTAGGCTGGCACCTGTTTCCTAGTCTTTATCAGCTTCCTTTTGTTTCTTATTTTTTCTGAGGTTCTCTGTTCTCTGCTGAGAAGTAAATAGGACGTGAGACTCTCTGTGTAAAAGAACCAGGCTGTATTTTAACTTCAATCTGGGTTTCTTCTCCCATGTAAACCCAAATCCTGGAATCCTTAGAACTGGCAGAAATAATTGTGTATACCTGTAATCTCAACCCTTAGAAGACTGAAGGACGCCAGAGGATTGGGGCCTACTGTCCAGTCTGGGAGATGTGCCAAACTGTGTCAAAACAAACAAACAACAACAACAACAAAAAGCAAAGTATGATTCTAATACCAAAAGTTTTAGTGATTTCCAAATGGGTAATTGGAGGACATCTAATCTACATGGGAAGTACAAAAAGACAAGATCTCCTGAGTAAATTGGGAGCATGGGGACCATGGGGAAGGGTTGAAGTGGGGAGGGGAGAGGCAGGGAGGGGAGCAGAGAAAAATGGAGAGCTCAATAAAAATCAATTTTAAAAAAAAGAATGTGTGGCCCCCAACCCGCCAGCAGAGTTAGCAGCGGCACAGCTGCGTTTTCTATCATGTACATGGTCGGGTCTGACCATCCGGCCAGAGAACAAAGAAAGCTTGGGTTTCACTGGGCATGATTATTTTATATTAATATACAATCTCAAAAGTTCCCTTCCTGGGGAGGGGAGATGGCTCAGCGGGGACAGTGCTTGCACAAAAGCATGACAATGTGAGTGTGAAAGCCCAGATCCGTGGAAGGTGGGGCGTGGCACTGCACGGCCATAGTTCTGGTGCTCCTCTGCAGAGATGGGCGGCGGAGACAGGAGAATCCCCAGAAGTTCACAGGTCAACTGGGCAGCAGCAGACAACAACAACAAAAAAGAGACCTTGCCTCGAGAATGGTGGGAGGTGGTAACCAGTGCTAAATATTGTCCTCTGTTCTGATGTCCACAGGCATTTGTACTCACACACATGTACATGCACACATGTTATAAACTTACACATACATGTCATATACACACATAGACACATGCCCAAAACTTTCCATTGTTGATGAATGTATAAAATGTACAATCTGCATGTATAATCTGCTCTTTAAAACTGAGTAGATGACACATACCATGAGGAAGAGAAAATAATTTTAGAAAGATAAGATACCTCTCTATTCAGATTAGGGAAATTGAGGGAAATAAAAATCTGTTCTGTGTGTACTTACCATTAACAGATTGTGTAAAGCATGACAGAGGTCACCTCAATGTGTCCTGACACTCAAATGAAGCCATGCCCAACTACAACCTCAGATTCAACGTTTGCAAATGTTTAAGAGCCTTGCATTCTCTTCATGTCAAACCAACCTCAATAAATGATTGTCAAAGACTTGAGGAATGAGAAACAGAGAGAGATGGGACACTGGGGCAGCAGACAATATACCGAACCACACTTTGTTGGAAAATGTTACAGTGAGTATCTAATACTTCGTATATTAATTTTAAAGTAAACAAATTTAAAGTGCAAGAAAAATCTGCCTTACAGGCTGGGCATGGTGGTACACATCTCCAGTCTCAGTACTTGGAAAATGTAGCTGGAAACTCACAAGTTCAAGATTAACGTTGACTATAAGACCATGCCTCAAATTCTTCTTCATTCTAGGTAAATGAGTTTATACATTCTTTCTTAGCCATATCTTGGTAGTTGAAATATATTGATCTGGAAAAAAAAAACTACCAGGAGCCAAGAACGTAGCTCAATGGCTAGTGTTGTCTTTCCCCAGCAACATAGACTTCTGATAGTAATTTAAGCTCTATGGAAACCTGTGTCCTAGTGTGAGGAGAGGGTGAAAGCTGTAAACCAGAGTTCTGCTCTCTCAAGGCTATTGGCAACAGAGGTGGCTAGTTGCAAGACCTCCTGAAATAGGGACGTATTTCCAGTTTCCTTTATGGAAAGAACTTGGGATTCCACCCAGGGAGTGGTTTGCCTACAGAATGTTTGGTCTGGGGCATGAGTCAAGGGCATGAGCAATGAATGGACCCCATGACTTTCAATTTGTATGTTAATGCAGTCCTTTTGTTCTACTCCTACCTTTTGAAATCAGGGGTATATTAAGCTGATGGAAATTAAACATGGATGAATTTTTCAGAACTCACTGAAATTCCCTCCCCATACTATCCTATATGTTTCTGCATTTTATTATTTTGTGTCTTTGTGTTCTTTACTATATTTCTAAATTCCCATGCCTCCACTCTGGAAAGGGTATTTTTTGTTGAGGCTGGCCCACGACATAGGTCACAGCGATACAACACATAGCAGTCATGAGGCAGCTTCGTGGGCTCTATCTCTTCTCTCCTCTCTTTCTTTCATAGAGAATGATTTGAGTCTTTGTAGGTGGCTATCAATGCCTGTGCAGACCCCCTTTATTAAAAAGAATCACACAGCCAAGCGGAATTATATTCTCTTGTTTTGTGTTTCCAGTTTCTGAAGGGATGCGGAATCGTGAGGAAATGACCGCAGGTTTTCAGAAATGAGAAATCCTTGTTCTCGTCTCTCCATTCTTATGGGCTACACTGTCTGCCCCAGAGCCTGTGAGTTCTGTCTGCTGCTGCAGCCTTCTGGAGATCAAAGGGCCTTCTCTGTGCTGTCACCGTGAGTGACAGGCCAGCACTGTGCAGTGCAACAGATCGATTCATTCTACAAAAATAATAGGACTTCTTCCCTAACTGATTGAGTAAAATCAAAGCGCTGGTCTTGAACAACTTAATTTCACTCTTCAGGGACAAGTCTTTCTTGGGCCCACGGCAAATTAAAATTAGGCTAGGCTCTATCTAATTGCTTCCGGGTTAGCCATTTTACTACTATAACAATTTTGTTCTACTTTTGTCTGTGTCTCATCATTATTTAAAAACAAGTGTTACATGAATGTTCTGAAAACTTAAAATGGAAGGAGGAAAAGAATAGTTCTCAGTGAAGTTGAGTAACAGGTTTATATTTTTCCAAAAAGCTGATGCAGAAGGATTGAGATTTCAATGCCAGCCTGGCTATATAGTAAATTTCAAACCAGTCTGGGATACATAGCATGATCCTGTCTCCAAAAAATAAATAAATAAAAGTTGAAAAATGTAATTAAATGGACAAATAAATAAAATTAGCTAATTAATAAAAATAGTCATGGACCTTAGCCGCCACTCCATTTAGGGATCCATTTTTCTATGGTTGGTTAGTATTCCTTTCAGATTACTCAGTCTTGAACCTCATTAACAACGACCACACAGTCTGAAGCCCATGAACAAGCACAAGAGGTACACTACTTTGTTTTCTAGAAGAAACCAAAACCTCTCAGTTGTTATAAGAAGGGGGCCGCTTGTTGGTTCCCAGCAGTTTAGCCCAGAAATAATCAACACAGAAACTGTATTAATTAAATCACTGCTTAGCCCATTAGCTCTAGCTTCTTATTGGCTAACTCTTTTATATTAATTTAACTCATTTCTATTAATCTGTGTATTGCCACGCGGCTGTGGCTTACTGTCTAAAGTTCCATCTGGCTTGGGTGGGGCTACATGACTTCTCTCTGACTCCACCTTCTTTCTCCCAGCATTCTATTTAGTTTTCCCTGGCTAGCTCTGTTCCCCTATAGCGCTGCTATATGTCCAAAGCAGTTCCTTTATTAACCAATGATATTCACAGCATAGAGGGGACTCCCACAACCCTCAGTAGCTTTTTTTTTTGCCTAATACAGATTATACCAATATTTAAAAATGTTAGTATATATACAACTAGACTAAAGTGTTCAACTTTATGGATTATTTTCATATACAGAGATATTTGAAATGTTGCTATTTATAAAAGTGAGGACCCATAAAATTTAATGTCCATCGATAAGAAAAAAAGCATTGTTTTCATGACTGTGGAATAAAGTGTAACAACTGAAAGTTGCAAAAATCTATGTAAATAGTAAGGTGTGTGTGTTCTCAATACATATATTTCAAGATATAGTCACTTTACTGTATAATTTTAGTTGAATGCATTATTTCAGGGCTGATAATTTCTCCTACTCTCACGGTTCCTTAAGAATCTGTAGTTGTTTATGTAGTGTTGAGGATTTATGGGTTTTCTCCTACCCACTTTGAAATGTGTCTCTTGTTGTCCTTGTCCACCTTATGTTTAGGCGATTGTGTTGGTAATATTTTTATTGGTATAGCTTCTGGTGTTTCTAGCAGACACACTCTCACAAGGAACTCACTGATCTTATGGCTCTTACGGTCTTTCCACCCCCTCTTTAGTAATGGTCCCTGAGTCTTGGGTACAGAACTTGTTTTGTAGTTGATTCCATTGTGACTGGGCTCCACTACTCTGCATTTTTATTGGTTGTAGTTCTCTGTAATGGTTTTTGTTGCAAAGAGAAATTTTCTTAACAAGGCATCAAGAATTCATTTCACTGTTGGTATAAGGACAGAGGTTAAGAACACAGTTAGAGATTATGCTGGCTTAGTAAAGCCGAGGTTGTAAATTCTCCTTCAAGATCCGGAACTTCACTAGCCTTGGGAGATTATATAGTTATATAGTGTGTTAGTGTGTCTGTGTGTGTGTGTTATATTTCTCCCATCAAATCACTTGTGCCATGCTATTGCCCTTTTGCTCTCTTAACCCTACCTCAGCAATGTTTTTTTTTTAAAAAAAAACTGGTTTGTACAGTTCATCCAGGTTATGTATTCACATCCGAAGATTTTTTTTAATTTTACCTCTTTTTAAAGAGTCTCATTCAAACTTTGTAGAATGTCCCTGAAAGAACACATCAAAAGTCAGTTTTAATAAAGCAAGCAGAGAACACTGCTGTGCATTTGGGGAAGTGATACTGAGGAGCTTGTCTTCTCCAGAAACTGTAGCCATGTTCCTGGTACCGCACTTTCACTCATTCCGAAAATTCAAAAATAGCTTCTTAGAAAATGTTTGCCAAGAACATTTTACAAAACACTGCACTACTTTCATAGTTTTTCATGTTTCCAATACTTTGAAAAATATCTAAAAGTCATATAAACTAAGGAAACTGATTCAGTACCAAAGCTATATTTACCAAAAGGGGAAGAGCTTTCCTGAAACTTCATTCTTAGCCAGTGGAAACACCTGAGAAGACTTTGAAACCATTTGAGTCTTACCACATCTGAAACCCTGGGGAGATCTCATTGAGTTAAAACATCAGATGAGGTCCTGACAGCTCAATAAGAAACTGGCTTCTTTAAACCATACCCTGGTGAATCAAGGAACTCACATTTGGAAGAGGAAAAAAAAGAGGAAGGCAGTTTTTATAGTGTTCTTTTGTTGTCAGTTATATTTACATGGATGTGCAGGCAGTTTTGAGTCTGATACATCAGGCCTGAACTTGCCAGTGAGCAAATTGCTCCCACAGTGCAAATTAGAGTTTGAGAGACATCTCCTCTGTCCATTGGGATGCCATTTAGCACATCAAAGTGGCAGTTTATTAAATAGTTCCCCTGTGGACTTGAAGTAAGAACACTTCTCCTGAACATCCTCAGCTGTTTCCTCTGACTAATAATATGATAAACTTTGGCCCATTCTCCTTTTTTCTACCAAACGAATCAGCCTTTCATAAAATTCACATTGGGTATTTTCTATCAATTGTAATCAATTATGTAAACTCTGAAAATTAAATATTTTAGGGCATTTGCATTATTTATTTGTTGTGTTAGGACACTAAGTCAAGGTTGAGTAATGTATTGGTTTTCAAAAATAATCTAGGAATTCATACAAATTTTAGATTAATATTAAATTGCAGTAGCACTCATTCAAACAGCTTGAAAGTAGCTCACACTTTTTTTTCTTTTTTTTTATTTTATTGAGAATGGGAAAAAAAAAGTTTCCGCCAACTCCCAGCCTCCCATTTCCCNTACAGATAAAAGGAACTTCCATAGAAACATGTCAAAATGTTAAAGATAATTATAAATATATGTCTACTTGGTAGCTAGGATCACCGATGAAGCATTCCTTATTCTTTGAATGTTATGTTTTTTAGTAAGCATGCATTTTTCCCCGAGAGCTTTAAAAGCTATTTCTACTCAGGAAAAAGTAACTCTGAACTATAGAAGCTATTTTTAGCAGGTTTTGTTTTCTTCAAATGAAACTACTTATATGAAGAAAAATCTATGATAACATATAGTACAGTCTAAGTAAGAAGAAAGACTCAGGAACGGGGTGTTTGAGTTAGGTGACTGGGTGTCTAGAGTGTGTTTAGGCACAGAGCAAGGGCACATCAAAGAAAACTCTGCAGAGTGGCTTTCACACAAACTTTGAAGGCCTTTTTTTTTTTAATGACTGGATCAAAACCTAAAATAGACATCCCTCAACCCAGCACAGTGACACTCGCCCACATGGCTTGGCTAGAAATACATCCCAGTCCTGCCCACACTTCTCGCCCGTGAAAACACTGGATTTGTAGATAGATGACATTGCCAGATGATAGCCAGATATAGAGGTGATGGGGAAGAAAGTTAGATACCACCTTCAGATACAAAAGCCGATTGGTACAGACAAAAGTTTTTACTAAAGTGGACATGCCGGCACCAGAATTCCATTCCTGACTTTTGTTCCATCAGCTGTGGTTTTTAATTTTCTTATTATTGCATTTCATCTATGGTGTGTGCGTGCGTGGGTGTGAGAGTGCGTGGGTGTGCAGGAGTAGTGCATATGGGATGCAGACAAGCCATGGAGTGCATCATGGGGAGGTCAAAGGACAGTTTCGAAGAAGCCAGTTCCCTCCTTCCACCATATGAGTCCTGGTAATTGAATTCAGATTGTCAGGCTTGGTGCCAGTAGCCTGCTGGGCCATCTCACCATACTACTTACCGTTTTTATGGCTTCATCCATATCTTCACACACACACATACACACACACACAAACACACACACATATACAAAGACACACATGTATACACACACAGACACACACAAAGACACACACAGATACATACACATACACATATAAACACAGAGACACACACACATACACACACATATATATACACACAGACATACACACAGACACACACAGATACATACACATAAACATATAAACACAGAGACACACACATACACACACATATACACAGACACACAGACACACAGACACACATACACACAGACACACACACACACAGACACACAGATATACACACACAGACATATACACATAACACACACACATAAACACACACAAAGACACACATACACACACAGAAACACACACACAGAAACACACACTCATACACACACACATAGACACACACATACACACACAGATACACATACACACACACAATGCCTGTAGGGCAAATAGGAGGTTAGACCTGGTACACAACAAATGCTCTCGTCTCAAACCCAAACCATTCCTTTTTCCAGTTGAAAAATATCTGCATTTTGGCTTCTTCAGGTTTTTCCAAGAGACAACATATCAAATTATACGTCTTTAAAATATCTAATGCAAGCCCTCAGCGAAGCCATTGTGTTAAATGTCACAAGAGGTTTTCACCTTAATATTTAGTGGCTGGCAGGAGATGACTCACCACCATGGAATTTAATTTTAAATTGTTTTCAAGTAAACTCAAAGGATCCAGCAGTATAAAACTTTGAAAGGTGACAAGGTGACTTCAGAGACGTGGGAGTTTTTAAACTATATATCAAAGATTGGCTCTCACAGTCCTGAGAATTTATCATGCTCTCTGCCTTAACCGTTTCTAAACGCTCTCAGCCACGCTTCCCTGTGCAAGAAAATTCATCTTGGAATTCTTATCATCTTTGCTTGCCTGAGACCTCAAAGTATGGAACCTCATACGCCTAGAGACTGCTCAAACATTCCTTTCTGGGGGTTGTCATGAAAGCCCTGTTTTCTGGATACAGGCGCTGAGGGTGCAGCCACTGGTCAAGGCTACCCAGTGAGTCAGTGCCAAACCTGCGAATTCAGCTCAGACTTTCTGACTCCCTGGCCTGTCCCCTGACCAGCAAGCCACATGCTCTTGACCAGTTTGAAACTAGCTGTCTGTCTCCGTGTTCCCTCAGCGCTGAGGGAAAGAAATGCCAACCAGCCTTTCTTCTCCCAACCTTCACAAGTCGTTTACTTCATCCGCCAACAGGCCAGTTTCTCTAGATCATTCTTCATACTTGGAAAAAAATTGATTTTTTAAAAATTAATTTGTTAAGGAAAGGTTATTTTAATTTGGAAGAGGAAGCAAGCCTCTTCTCCCTCATCGTATCGTATTGTGTAACACATGGGCGTTGTGGTCACCGTGTAAACCGCTTCCTGTACTCTGCCAATGGCAGGGTGTTTTGCCAGCTTTTTCCATGTGGCCTTGTACCGGGGTCAGGCCTCCCACGGTCCCTGGGGAGGGAAGGTCCCCTGCACAAGCCAGGACTTGACGTGGCCACCCCTGCAGCTCTTTTGAATCCTCCTTGACCACAAGAGAGCCCAGTTCTGCTAACTATGGGTCGCATGCTTCTTCAGACGGAGTCAGAGGTGACTGTCCAACAAGATGCCAGCCTGAGTCCAGGGCAGCTTTGCTAAGGGCAAAGGGAAAGTTGCACAACCCTCCCCTACCAGTGACCACAAAAGAGAGACAGCAGTTGGCTGGTGGGTAACTCTCCCGCTTCTTGGAGTGATGGAGTTCCTTGGCTCAGGGCTTTCTACCTGTCGTGTTGGAGCAGACGACTCCTCTCTCCAAATGAGCTGATTTGTTTACTCCCAACAGCCTGTCGCCATCTTAGCGACAACTTCGAAACCCTGGGTTTGGCCTTCAGCCAGGTAGTTCTACCCTTCTTCCCCATCTTGGCAGCTGGTCATGATCAATGACACCGGGTGCTAGGTTCTGCGCGCAGACATGTGGAGCAGCTCCAAGGGGTTGGAAGAAAAGAGAGTGTTTCTGTGGCTCCATTCCTTTCTGCCCTGACTTTGGGTAAGACTTCTCGGTCCAATCCTCCCTCCTCAGAGTCACCTCATATCTTCACACCATCTTCCAGGGCAGTGCTGAATCCGGACCTTTGCAAATGCCTATCTCTACCTTGGCTCCAGAAAGACTGTGAGGGCTGATCCATCCCACAAACACTTCAGACCGACGTCTGCACTGGCACCTGGGTGGCCACACATCAGTTTTCCTACAGTTCTTAAAACTGCAACCCTAAAAAAAAAACTTGATTCTGCTTGTTCTTCCAGTCACACGTGGTTCCGAACTCACCGTGTTATTCTATCCCCGGGCTGCTTCTGTCTGCACAAGCTGTCAAGTGTCGTGTTCCTGAGAGAAGAAATGTTTGCTCAGTGTGACAGCACTCCATGTACTCCAGCGAGAATGACAGAATAATTTGTTTACTCTTCTCTCCAACTTCCGAAGGGGTAAACTTCATTAACTTTTCCGATAAAGCACACGGACTATTATTTGCCTTATCTCTAAAATTAAGAAAGAAAAAAAAATACAACTTTGATACCTCTGAGAGGGGAGGTGTCTTTTGAAGTTTCTGTAGCTCTACGCAGGCGCTCAGGAGATGGTGGTAGCTGCTGCTGGTCCCTGCCCTGGCACAGGAATGTCCTAGTAGAAGTTCTTGTCGTACCTGGCAGGTACAAATCCATTTTCTTGCCCAAATATACTGAGTGCTCCATCTTTCATTCACACAGTGACCAAACTTCAAAGACAGAAATTTCATTTCAAACAGTCTCTCAACCAAAAACATAAGAGACTTAAGAATATTGCATGAGGGGCTGGAGAAATGGTCCAGCAGTTAAGAGCACCGGCTCCCCTTCTAGAGTACTGGGGTTCCATCCCCCAGCACCCACATGGCACCTCACAACCATCTGTTAACTCCAGTTCTAGGAGATCTGATGCCCTCTTCTGGCCTCTGCAGGAACTGCACACATATGGTACACAAACAAGCAGGCAAAAGGCCTATACATGGAAAACAAAAAGGAAAAGAATATTGCAAGAGCTCTCAACAGCCCTGCCTTTACATTGCAGATAGGGCTGATGAGCTGGAGCGTCAGGTAGAGTCAGGCTTGGTAAAGAGATTATAGGGACAATGAACCATTTGTGTGGGTGTGATTTAGTATGTGTAGATGCACCATGAGTGTGCAAGAGCCCTCAGAGGTCAGAAGAGCAGCCAGATCCCCTGGAACTGAAGTTATAGACAGTTGTGAGCCCCCATGTTGGTGCCAAAAACCAAAACTCGGGTCATCTGTAACAGCAGCAAGGGCTCTTAACCACTGAGCCATCACTAATTTATACCTTCTTGATCCATGTGTACCTGGTGAAAATCTGCTTGGAAGAGTTGGCAAGCAAAATGGATCCAGAAAGTGACAAGACTTTTGAAAATTGCTCCTTTTAAAAAGTAAATAAATTTAGACCTACAAGAGAGAAACCCTGAGCATAACTGGGTCCGGGGGCATTGCCGCAACCTCTGACTGCATAGAGCAATCAACCTGCTTCCGAAAAGTAGCAGAGGCAGGAAAAGAGATTAAAGCTGTTCTCGCCACTCAAATGTGTTTAGAGACTAATAAACTTCCACGTACATGGAATCCGCCTTTTTGCTTCATTTTGAAAAGAACATTTGAAGATCTGAGTGTCTCTCCATGAAAAAGTTTCCTTCACAGGACTTTGTTGACTCTCCCCCTCCTCCCGCCAAGAAAGGGGTGTTAGTCAGCTGGTGGCAGCGCATGCCATTAATTCCAGCACTGGGGAAGCAGAGGCAGGCAGATCTCTGTGAGGTCGAGGCCAGCCTGGTCTACAAGAGCTAGTTACAGGACAGGCTTCAAAGCTACAGAGAAACCCTGTCTCAAAAAAATGAAAAAAGAAAAGAAAAAAAGAAAAAAGGTGTTCATGGCATAGTCCACAGAGTCAGGAAGAGCCGAGTCTGCGGAGGACGCGGAAGAAAGATTTAAAGTCTGCGAACATCACAGAACTCTTTGGGATTTAGGGCTAGAATCTCCTTTAATATGTCAAAGATTTCAGTTGAGCTGTTATTAATTTTTAAAAAGGAGAACTTGTTTGTGCTATTCAGGCCTTGTCCCCTGAAGAAGTCACATATTAAGAAGCTAAATTCCTTTTTTGTGGGAAGATTAAGATTTGTCTTATCTTGTTCTGATGATGATACATACTAGAACATCGAACAGAATCTGAAGTGCAGAGTGTGGTGGCACTGAGCATGCTCACCATGCTGGGCAGCTGTTACCGCTATACATCCTAGTCTTTCCATCAATCTAATAAAACAGTAAGTAAAACAGTAAGCTGCACCTCTTCCTTGGCCGGGCCCTGGCAGCCTATCTTCCGCTCCCTTTCCCCTGAACTTTGTCCTTTTCACTCACACAGCATTTGCCCTTTGTATCTGGTCTAGTTTACAAAGTGTGCTGTTTTCCAAGTCCATTAGGTTGTTGTAAGCAGGACAATTTCATGATGAAAGAATCAAGCGTCGCCTTTGTTTACGAGACACCTAGCAGCAAGGAGTTCCGGTCCAGGCACCAGGAGAGACATCACTGGGGTGAGTGAGTTTCTGACCGCGGCAGCAGCCCGGGACAGGGAACTCAGACACCCCTCCTACACTTCCTGGTCATCCTCAGGGGCTACTCTGCCCGATAC
>NW_026068100.1:351007-367654 GCF_014885135.2 Alexandromys fortis
AAAAAAAACCCCTTAAAAAAAAAAAAAAAAAAAAAAAAAAAAAAAAAAAAAAAAAAAAAAGAAAGAATCAAGCGTCACGTGCAGAGACACAAGTGTGGGCCCGTGACCTTCGTGTGTGCAGCTCTGGGTCTACTGTGTAAGGCTGCAGAGGAAAGAGCACCGTCTCTGACCTCCCCTGACACTGCGTGGCACAGCCTCCACCTCTGCTCATGGAAGTCCTTCCCTGTTGCCTGAGAGGCCCAAGAGGTTCTGGATTTTGGTTTGGAATTTTCTTTCAGATGATCTGGTATTATGAATCCAAGGCTTCTGTTTCGAAAACTGAAGGCAAAACCTCTTAGATCAAGGCTTTGTGGTCAGCCCCAGAAGAGCCCACACCCTTCTTTAACCCTCCTTGGCCTGAATATTTGTTCTAATTTTCCTCCACTCATCAGGGAGGGCAACAACGTGCAGCGATGGGTATCCACTCCCTCCCGCACTTCTGACCCCTGCCTTCTCTGGGACCTTTGCACAGAGCTACACTAACCCATCGGGTCCCACGCCATGTTACAGCAACATTTCATCAAATCCTAAACTGTTATTTAGAGGTGACAGAATATATATACACACTCCATTAACTTTCTTAAGACAAAATAATTTCTTTTATTTTTTTTAAAAACAGGGATTCTCTGCATAACAGTCCTTGCTCTTTGTAGATCAGGCTGACCTCCATCTGCCTGCTTCTGCCTCCCAAGTGCTGGAATTAAAGGCATGTGCCATCACTGCCCAACTGAGATAATTTCTTAAGAGAGATTATTTCTAAATAGAAATTAGAACCCACAAAATAGTTCAGAGGACTAAAGGCACTGATACCCAAGCCTGATGACCTGAATTAGATTCCCAGAACCTGCACGGTAGAGCGATCTGACCCCCACAAATTGTCCTCTGACCTCCACATGTATTCTGTGGCATGTGCGTGCACCATCAAATGTGTATGCACACACACACACACATGCAGTCCACAAACAAAATGATGATGGTGGTAATAGCAAAGGCAATTTAAATAATTTTTTAAAGTAATATGAACTAGAGGGTCTGAGGAGAAACTGAGTAAAGTTCGTGCTGAATAAGCCTCACATACTAGCTCGGCTCCCCGGGCTCCATGTAAAAAGCCAGCCACGGCACCACACACCCATCATTCCTGCACTGGGCAGGTGGAAAAGAGAGGATTGCTTCCCAGGCTTCCTGGCCAAGTAGTCTTGCTGAGTCAGTGAGACCCAGGCTTTGTGAGAGACCGTGTCTCAAAAATAAAATGGAGAGTGATAGAGGGGAGCACATAATATTAGACGCTAGCCTCCACGCACGCATTCACACCTACATATACACAAATATGTATGTACACCTAATATGAGACACTAGCCTCCACACATGCATTCACACCTATGTATACACAAACATGTATGTACACCTAATATCAGATGCTAGCCTCCATGCACGCATTCACACCTACATATACACAAACATGTATGTACACCTAATATCAGATGCTAGCCTCCACACATGCATTCACACCTATGTATACACAAACATGCATGTATACCTAATATCAGATGCTAGCCTCCACACATGCATTCACACCTACATATACACAAACATGTATGTACACCCCATGCCCATACCTCGAGAGTACTATAAACTAGACATGCAAATAGAATGGTTTCTACAAAACAGTATGTATTCCAATAGGTAAAGGCTTGCGAATCAGAACATTAGAAGATGTAGGGAAATAGCCAGGCCTGTATTTAAGCACAGATTTGCACTGGAACACAAACCAAGATGGCCATGCCACATAGACAGCAAAGGCTTATGGGCAGTGTTGGAACAGTATGACTTCCAAAATAATGAGCAATATTTTTAAAAATAATATTGATTCTTTGGGAATTTCACATCACACAGTCCAATCACATTCACTTCTCAGTTCTTCTGTGTCCATTCCCCTCAGCTTTGTGATACCCCTCCAAAATAAAAAATAAAAATCACCGAAAAATAAAGAAAAAAGCAAGCCCAATTTGTGTCATCTATATACTCCGTGGAGCATGGTCAAACGCTCCGTAACCTGCCCCTTACACAGGACTGAGTCCTTTCCTCCTGCGCCCCACCATCAATCGTGGAAAGCTAACTTCAAGCTTCCTTATTGCACTTTTGAAGACTTATTCATGCCTGCTTCTTGTTTCAGCTGTTACTGTCAGGAGGGAGTGGGACGTTGAGGTGAGAGTAGGATTGTCCATGTCCCTCTTTCCCAAAAGTATGTCTACAGTCGTTGAAATCACTGCAAGCGTGGTTTCCTTGGTCTTTATAGCCAGCAACAGCTTCCCCATGGTTTCTGGTGAGAACACAGACCATCAGTCAGCATAGCCCCTGCTGCAGTAGGACCACAGCTCCGACAAGCCCAGACCACAGATGATGCCATCATGGCTTCTGTCGGAGGCACAGACTGTGAACATCCACATGGATCTTGGGTTTCATCATGGCCTGGAGCATCAGCATGGACCATATACACCAACTTGGTCTCTGCTAGCATCACTGACTGTGGTGGTCCTTCAAGGAGGTCCAGTTCAGGAAGTGAGCAGTTCCTCATGTCAGACCTGCGCTGTTACACATGTCCAGGGCAGCAAGTCCGGGGACTGAGTCTGTCTGCTTAAGCTCCAGGCTGCTGTACCCTGCCACACTGACTCTATGGGGCAACAGCATGTTCTGTGTCCATGTCAGCTACCTTCATTACCGTCGTGTGTCCAGCTCCGCCTCTCTCAACAGTGTATATTCTGCTCCACTGTCCTATCTTTTCTACCTTTCCACATACCTGTTCATCACAGTGGCACCCACCTCTCAAGGGGCTTCCAATGAATGACATTTTTTTTTTGAGACAAGGTTTCTCTGTAGCTTTGGAGCCTATCCTGGAACTAGTTCTTATAGACCAGGCTGGCCTCGAACACACAAAGATCTGCCTGCCGCTGCCTCCTGAGTGCTGGGATTAAAGGCATGCACCACCACCACCCAGCCAATGAACAACTTTTTAAAAGTTCTGGATGGGAATGGTGGCACATGCCTGCAATTCTAAAACTCAGAGAATTGTGGGTTTGAATCCAGCCTAAGCTACAGAGAAAGACTATGTCTCAAAACAACAAGGGCTCTGAACAAAACTAACCCTCAAAACCTTACCCCTAGGAAAGCTAGGGGACATTAAACTATGCAGTAAACACAGGTGAATGTAAAATGTAGTGAGATTTGGGGTTCGAATAATTAGATATAGGTTTCTCCAAATTTGTAATTTCCTAGTCGGGCATGTGAGAGTCGCTTCTGGTGCAGATCAACTTTTCTTTCCAAAGTCTAAGCCCACATGTGTATGCGGTTGTTATCCTGACACTTGCTCAGGAAATGTCCACTGTACCCTCGATCAATTGATAATCAAAAAAGAAAAAAAACCTCTCACTTTCAAAAAACATACTTATGGTGAAAATAAATCAGGCTATTCTTTTCAAATGTTTTTAAGTTACGTGCATATGTGTGTCTCTGTGTGTGAGAATGGGCACATCTGATAGCAGGGGCCCGTGGGGCCAGAAGAGATCTTAGATCACCTGCATCTGGAGTTCCAGGCAGTTTGATCCACTATTATGGATGCTGTGAATTGAACTCAGACTCCTCTCCGAGAGCAATAAGGACCCCGAACCGCTAAGGTCTCTCTCCAGGCCCAGTGTAGTCTTCTAGTGATGGGATACCAAAAGCCGCTGAATCTCAGAGAGTTCTCAAACATCTTGGCGTGCCCCCTTTCCAGCTCGGGGTCTACAGAGAAAAAAGCCCACAAACAAATCAGGAAGGGAGGCTCCTGCAGTGAACGGTTCTCACCTTGAGGTGGCCTTTGTGTCCCTGTCTGCCCTGTGGCCCTGGGAGCCTGTTTTCTGCTTTTCTCTTGTAGCGCTCTGTCCACTTTCTACATGTCGGAAGGGAGGTAATTTTCCTGCGGCATGGTGGAAGCTTAAGAGCTGAACATGCAAATTATATCGTTAGATCTTCAAAAGAGGATCAAACTCTCTGCTGTTTCATTTCCCCCTTTAAAGTTTGCCCTTAATTGCAGCCTCTAGACCAAGCTGCATGTCTTGGCATAACTCCCATGCTGAAAAAGAAAAAAAAAAGTTAAGGAATTCCTTCCTGCCTGTGTGTCTAGTCCACTTTCAGCCTGGTCCCAGGCCAATGCTGTTCTCTTTAAGGTTGTCTGAACCCTGCCCTTGCCTTCTGACTGTTCTACAATTGCCTGAACTGAGTTTCCCCTGTGACAGCATCACGTTCTCCCAGTCACTCCTTGAAAGTGACCCATCTCACCACAATTCAGAAGTGGCTTCTAGGGGCTAGAGATGTAACCTGTGATAGAGTGTATGCCTAGCATGCACGAAGCCCTACTTCAGTCCTTAGCACTGCAAACACTTCAGCAAAGGGCTGGACATCTGTAATCCCAGCACTCAGGAGGATCAGGTAGGGACATCAGGCGTTTAAGACCATCTTCCCTTAGCTATACAGTGAGTTCAAGGCCAGCCTGGAATATATGAGAACCTATCTTTGCAGGGCCGGGGTGCAAAATTAGCAGATTCTAGACTAGAACCATTCAACCATCATGTACTCTCCAGAAAGTACAAGGCCCTGGGTTCAGTCACCAACATAGCAAAGTCTAAGGGTGAATTAAGGTAAAATAAGACAAATAAAAGAACAAATTCTCTTTACTACTTACTCTATAGTGTTCAACTCCAGGGCTTACTGGGTAAAAGGTTAGGGCAGTGACAGAGTGTCAGTGAGCTCACTGGTGTGCAAAGGGATCTGTGGATTTACTAATCAATTATTACTATCATCATTGGTGGTGTCATGAAACTGCTACTAAGTAAGATGGGAAAATGATGTAGGCTTTTGTTTATTTTTGGTGCTGTTTTTAATCCCAACACAGTTAGATGTTCAATCATCTATTCATAACTGCACTAAAGTAAAAATATCGTTGGTGAAGTAATTCATATTTACCTTTTCCTTGCTCCCTTGAGAGTTAGCGAGTCTCTCAAAATGTCTTCCTGCCTTTTTCTTCGTCAGCACAATTGGAAAACCCTTCATTTTCCAGTCTATTATCACATCCTCTGCCCTTCTGATGGTTTAAGGTGCCCTTCTTTTGACCTTTTCCAACATCCTTAGTTTTTTTTCTGGATATACAGAGACTTGCCAAGCTGGGGGACACATATACCCTACATTTGGGCACAGATGTAGAACCATACATTTCTGTTTTCTTTCTAAAGAATACCACAGGCCAGGGAGCACTCGGGGGCTTGACATTTCTTAGAGAAGCAACCACCGTGTGTCTCTTCACTGTGAAGCAAGGATGCAGCTTTCCGTTCATGCCTCCCTGTCCTTCAACTTCTCCCTTGCTCTAGAAACCCATGCAGCTTCAAGACCTCACTTGAATGCTGCCTCCTCTACCGTATTAGTCTGTTTCCAGGATAGTAATGTAAGAAATTGTTTCACATGATTATCAAAGTCTCATAACTTGCCAATCAAAAGCTAGACATCCATGGGAGCAGGTGATACAGTTCCAACCTTAACTGGACACTCTTCAAACGAGGAGAATCAATGAGATAAGTCCCAGGTCAACTCCAAAGTTGCAAAAGCTGAAGAGCCCCTCATATAAACCTGTCATGGTTTAGGCATAAAGGGCTCTCATCCCTCCCTACCAAAACCAAAGGACTCGTGTGTTGAGGGCTCAGTTCCTAGTACCCTGGTGTTCAGAGACAGGACTTTAAAGGAAGAATTGAAATGCAAAGGCTCTCCTGTCATCGACAGCCTGATCCACTGGTGGGGTCATATGTGGTTGTCATCCGGTGGGTGGTAGAAACTAGGAAGTGAGCTTTACTAGGAAGTAGATTTCATGGAGGGTCTCATAGAAACTTGTCCCGGGTCCTTTCCTGCAGTTCTCCTTCATTCTGTTCCTCGACTGTCGTGGGGTAAACAGCTTTGTTCTGTCACATGTTCCCACCATAGTGCTGTGCTTCATCTTGGACCAACAAGCAAGGGATCTGGTCAACAATATGCTGAACTACAAGCTAAAAATTTAAGAAAGCAAACACAAGCCCTGTTCCTAATAGGGAAAAGCTGATGTCCTCACTGCTGAGAGTTAGCGAGTCTCAAAATGTCTTCCTGCCTTTTTCTTCGTCAGCACAATTGGAAAACCCTTTATTTTCCAGTCTATTATCACATCCTCTGCCCTTCTGATGGTTTAAGGTGCCCTTCCTTTGACCTTTTCCAATATCCTTAGTTTTTTTCTGGATATACAGAGACTTGCCAAGCTGGGGGACACATACACCCTACATTTGGGCACAGATGTAGAACCATACAAAAATAGTGGAACCAGCTAGGGCCAAGTCCCCAACACATGGGCCTTTATATAGTACACATCATCACCAAACTATAGCAACATATAAAATTACTCCGTGAAGCTATGTGGACACTTGGTCACGTGCCTGTGGATATCTACGAAGGCCAGAAAAGGGTCTCAGCTACTCTGCCATGGGATTTGCGTGCTGTTTTGCACTTTGTGATGAGGGCACTGGTAACCACTGAAACACCTCTTTAGGCATTGTACATAAATTGTACATAATATACAAAATTATATCTATATATAATATTTGTTCACTTTTTTTAAAAAAAAGTCAAATAACAAGACTGGAAAGATGGATCAGTGGTTAAGAGCATTTATTGGTCTTGCAGAAGATCTGGGTTCATTCCCAACATCCACATGGTAGTTCATAATCATTTGTAATTCCAGTTCCGAGGAGCTGACACCTTTCTCTGGCCTTTTTGGGCACCAGGCATGTAGGTGGTACAGTATGCATGCAAACAAAGCACTGGTACACTTAAAATAAAATAAATATTTTTTTTAAATTTAGAATAAAATTAAGAAACAAATATTCTCAATTATCTCCCTTACTAAGAACTCTTGAAATAGGATGGCTCTTGATCCCATAAAGGAAAGAGCCCTTCCTTCACTGACTCTGACATTTTCTACCTTTCTGCCTGACTGTGGGCCAACCACTTTCTAGACAATAGATACCACAGCCCTGGAACCACAGATGGACATGACAATATCCAAATCAAGAGGAGTTTCCTCTTCCTTTTTATTGTTGTTGCTGCTGGTTTTGTTTTATTTATTTATTTTTTAATTTTTCAAGACAAGGTTTCTCTGCATAGTCCTGGCTGTCCTGGAACTCACTCTGTAGATCAGCCTGGCGTCAAACTCAAGGGAGCCACCTGCTTCTGCCTCCTGAACGCTGGGATTAAAGGCATGTGCCACCATCACCCAGCTCCTCTTCCTTTCTTGATCCTTTTCAAGGAAAAGAAAAGTTTCATTTAAGCCAACCAATAGACTTCTCTCCAACTGGACAGGATGAAGCATGTAGCCCTTTCTAAAACAACTACTGTCCAGGGCAACGGGGGTACAACAATTAGTGCAGACCAAGGTAAGTGAGGGCCAACAGCAACAGCTGATGTGTGCTGTACTGGAGAATCCTCACAGGAAATATTCCCTAGCCATCCCTGGTCTCCATAGCACACTACACACAGTCAAAGCCAAGCAGGGTTCAGTGTCAGTGGTATGCCAGGACAGAGAGCTTACACTACACGGTTTAGTCATTTTCAGTGATGTTGGATCATCAGGAATGTAGTAACAACAGTTTCCAGTCAGATGAACGGGCTTCCTGGGATGAGAACTTGTGAATT
Organism: Alexandromys fortis; assembly: GCF_014885135.2. Taxonomy (NCBI): domain Eukaryota; kingdom Metazoa; phylum Chordata; class Mammalia; order Rodentia; family Cricetidae; genus Alexandromys; species Alexandromys fortis. The sequence continues at coordinate 358,784 of NW_026068100.1, forward strand.
TGAATGTTAGCCACTTGGGCGAGTTCTGTTTCCAGTTCTGGTGTCAACTACAGATATCCTAGCTCTTCCTGACCCAGGTTACCTCTTCCTGAGCTAGTTTGTTGCTAGGCTGCATAAGAGAGGATAGGGTAAGACCTTGGTACCAGAGGCGAAGTTCATCTTGCCTCATTCCCAAATATCACGTGGGGAAAGACTGTACACTTGGATCAAACACACTCTCCTAGCAACAAAGTCGATAAGAGGGAGCGGAGCAATGGACCCTGCACCACAGCGGGCTGACCCTCTCCAACTGTTGCTAGATCTCAGTTCTAACTCAGTAGGTTTTTGCCTTGAACACTGAAGATTTTTTTTTTGAACACTGAAGATTTTACCTGTCTTCTCTCGTGCAATGCTGCAAATAAGGAAACTGAAGTTCTTTGTCTGGTTCTAGAAGTACTCTTCCTAACTTATTTTCTTGATCTAGCTAGACATGATATGGCTGATCCAAATGTTCTAATTTTGTGTGGGTTCTTCTCTCTTGTTCGGAATATGTCCTCAGGCCTAAGAGGTCATTTAGTTTTTCAGGTTCTCTTGCGGTTGTTGACATGAGGATTGCTTCTTGTCAACATATTCCCCAGAGCCACCTAGGGGAACCACTTACTACTAAACAGAGTCTGTAACTTAAAAACTTTCATAAAGCCAGGAGATGGTGGTTCCCACCCTTAATCTCTGTCCTCTGGAGGCAGAGGCAGGAGGATCTCGGTGAGTTTGAGGCCAGCCTGGCCTACAGAGGGTATTCCAGGACAGCCAGGGCTACACTGAGAAACTGCGACCTTTATTTTTCATCTCTTTATTCTCTGTAAGCTGTTCTAAACAGATGTGTGGCTTTGATCTCTAGATCACCAGTTCAGATTTGTCTTTCCAGTTGATTGCCCTGATGTGGAGATTATTTATAATGAATTTTATTAGTGCATACAACATATATACAGGAAAGGAGTAGCAACCCAAAGTGTAGAGTTAAAGAAGAACCACAAAGTGAGTATGTTTGTATGCTACAGATGAAGGAAGAGGGAACCAGACAAGGTGGCCCATGCCTGTATTCTGAACACTTTGGTGGCTGTCTTAGTCACTCTTCTATCATTGTGAAGAAATGCCATGACCATGGCAATTCTTCTAAAGGAAAACATTGCACTGGGGGCTTGCTTACAGTTTTAGAGGGTTAGTCCATGATCGTCATGGTGGGAAGCAGACAGGCATGACCCTGGAGCAGTAGCTAAGGGTTTTATGTCTTGATCCAAGGGCAGGGGACATAACGACGACGATGACATGACAACCTGGTCATGACTGGGTCTGGAGAAGGCTTTTGAAACCCCCAGTGTCACAGTTCCTCCAACAAGGCCACACCTACTTCAACAAAACCTCACTTTCTAATTCTTCCCTAGCTGGTCCACCAATTAGGGACTAGGCATTCAATATATGGCCCAATAGGGGCCATTAGAATTCAAATCACCAGGGCTAAGGCAGGATGGTCTTCAGTTCAAAGCCAGCTGGGACTTCCATGGCAAGTTCCAGGCCAATCAAGGCTATCTTATCTCAAAAAAAAAAAAAAAAAAGTAGACTATTTTTTTTTAAGTAGACTATTTTTATTGGCCCTGTTGGGTTCCTTTTTAAATTATGTGTTGGTCAGATTTCTATTTTAGTGCCAAAATACCAAAGATGATCAACTTAGGAGAGAAAGATTAGTTTGTCTCATAGTTTCACTGACTTCATTGGGTCCACTGCAGGTTGATTGTGAAGACTCTGGGAAGTCAGAATGGTGATGAAGAGTGAGTGGGAGAGAGTGATAACACAACCCATGGTGCCCAGAGCCCAAGGAAGGAGGGACCAAAGAGAAAACAGCAACGTCCCTCCAGAGTGCTTCTCTGAAGGCCTGCTTTCTCCAAAGAGCAACCACCTCTTGAAGCTTCCACTACCTCCTAATAGCCCGTTAAGAAATGAATCTGTTGGTGCTGAAGAGATGGCACATGAGTTAAGAGCACTTGCTGCTCTAGCAGAGGACCTGGGTTTGGTTCCCAGCATCCCATAACCACGTGTAACTCCAGTGTCAGGGGATCCAGTGTCCTCTTCTGGCCTTCACAGACATTGCACATATGTGGTATAAGAGCATACATTCAGACAAAAAACTCATACAAATAAAATAAAGTAAATAAATCTCTTTTAAGAAACAAAGATGAAACAATCCATCAGTAAGTTAATCAATTGATGAGATCGGAGCTTTCATGGCCCAGTCACCCCAAAGGTACCACCTCTGAATACTTTTACATTACAGGTTTTCTTCCTTTGAGGGTTTTAAAAGATATTCATCTTATTTTAACTGCATTATGGAAGATGTACACAGTGGGCAGAGGAGGGGTCAGATCCTGGAGCTGAAGTTGCGGATGTAGACCCTGGGAAGTGAACTTAAGTCCTCTCTAAAGGCAGCATGTGCTCTGGACCACTGACCAGTCTCATAGCCCCTACATCATAGACAGTAAGTACATCTGTTTAGGAAACTTTCACATCCAAGCCATAATAGCTTAATTTTCAATTATATCACACATGCGTTTCTACAGAGCTGCCATTTTGCTTAAGAGGGAAAGAATTTTATTCAAATGGGATGAACATCAGTTACCCTCTATCTAAAAAGATTTGGTGTACCCTGTTACTGCTGATGACATTTCTCATTGTTTCTGCCAGAAAGGGACAGTTAGATTATTGACACTTGGTCTGCTGCTCTGTCTGCTGCTCTCAAAGCCATTATCACCCATTCCATTAAATTAAATTAATTAATTTGTTAGTTAATTTATTTATTTTGGTTTTTCAAGACTGGGTTTCTCTGTAGTTTTGGAGCCTGTCCTGAAACTCACTCTGTAGACCAGGCTGGTCTTGAACTCATAGAGGTCCACCAGTCTCTGCCTCCTGAGTGCTGGGATTAAAGGCATGTGCCACCACTGCCTGACTATCACCCATTTTATTGGAAACTGACTGTGGTAGCTGGTACTTTAAAAAGGAGAACCATCTTAAGAATCTGGTTACGATTTTCAGCTCTCATACAAGTCTCATGAAATCTCAAAAGGTATTGTAGCCTGAGTGTGTGTACTACGAGGGAAACTGGGGTCCCCACACAGGGTTGTTATTTTCATCAAAAGAATTTAAGAATGGACTCACAGGGAAGCTCAAGGTCAATTTTATTGGAGTTTAAAAGAAAAACAACAGGGCAGGCAAGATGCAAATATTGGCAAGTTTCTAGAGGAGAAAAATGAAGAAGAGGAAGAGAGTAAACCATGCCAACTGTAAACAGCCAAGTGATAGAAGATAGGAGACGTATGTTAAAAATGGATTCAGTTCCAGGACAGGCTCCAAAGCTACAGTGAAACCTTTTATCAAAAAAAAAAAATACAAACAACAACAACAACAAAAAAAACTGTTCCCTTGGGCTGGAGAGATGGCTCAGAGGTTAAGAGCAATGGCTACTCTTCCAGAGGTTTTGAGTTCAATTCCCAGAAACCACATGGTGGCTCACAACCATCTGTAATGAGATCTGGTGCAGTCTTCTGGCCTGTAGGCATCCATGTGGACAGAACACTGTATCCATAATAAATAAATCTTAAAAAAAATAGATTCAGAGAAAAAGGGTGAAAAGGCCCAAAGATCTCCAGCCAGTATCTGAAAGAAAAAAAAAAAGACATTTAAAGAAGAGGAGGAAGAAGAAGAAGAGGAAAAGTTATACTTTTCTATACTTTCCTGAGTAATTTGCAAAAGCAGGTAAAATTGGTGAAGCCTTATCACAGTGACTCTGTAAACTACACTGAGGAAGGACTGGGCATTGTCTCATTAAAGAGATAAGTATACCTCTCATCTTTCCCATGACAAAGGTGGAGTAGCCTTCCTAGAGGGTGTTCTCTACCAGGTGATTGACAGGTCTAGTTGATTAATTCATATTTTAGCTTCCTTGGACTGTTAGGTGTCTATCTAAAACAAGAGGCAGAGTTCCTTCTTTTGGCCAGGAGGCCAAGCTTTTCCTCAACAGGCCTCGTCAGAGTCCTCTTCAAGGCTACTATAACACTCCCTACTCTGAAGTGGGAGACGGGTTGAAATTGGTGGAAGTAACCAATTCCCACCATGATAAGATTTTCACCAGAAAAGAGTAGTGTTTAGACACAAGTGTCTTTTACATGTTCACAGGTAACCTACAGGTAGGATTGCTCATTTAGAAGGAGAGAAGAAACCAGACTCTCTTCTGGCATTGCTGACCTGAGAACCAAGAAGATTTGCTGCTTCTGACCAAAGACTATTATGGAATGCTCACTTCTGGGGTCCTATTACCTATGCTGCCAACTTCTATATCCTGTTTTTATCGGGTGAAAATATTTGTGATTATTTGCATATAACAAATTCTTATTGAATACTAATCTTTTAAACTGCTATTGTTCATTCAACAAAAAACATATTGATCCCCTACTCTTCTCTGGACTGTTTTAGGAGCCAGAGCCAATAGAATAAGAAAGATGAAGCCTTGCTTTAAAGGAGGGTCCTGAAAAGTTCATAGGAACAGGCTCACAGAAATGAGAGCAAATGACAGTAAGAATATGTGCTCTGGAAATAGTTTGTCAAAAGGAGTTCACCCTCAGAGAAGGAAGATGAAGAAGAGGAGGAGAGTAAACCATGCCAACTGTAAACAGTCACATGATAGAAGATAGGAGACATATGTTAAAAATGTCAGAATGATTTCCTGGACTATGTATTCAGAGTAAACTTTGCAGATTGTGAGAATTTGATGCAAATGAGGAAAGAAAGAGCCCTCCAATGAGGAAAATTTTGTAACGACCAGGTACGCCGGTGGAGGTAAAGTGGCTGGGAAGAGAACAGACACAAAAAACTGACAGAAATTGATGAAGAGAGAAAGGAGTGGCTCAGCATGAGGCCCTGGATTCAACCCAGTACCATATAAACCAGTTATGTGTGGAGATTGTTCTAGAGGCGTGGGCAGGAAGATCCAAAATTCAATATTAGACCAGAAACCAAAGAAAGAAGGAAGACAGGCAGGCAGGCAGGCAGGCAGGCAGGCAGGCAGGAAGGAAGGAAGGAAGGAAGGAAGGAAGAAAGAAAGGAAGGAAAGATCTACATGCCCCACACTTACCAATTGCAACTCTAACAATGGAACCTATAAACACCCCAAACAAAAGATATTTTTAATATAAATATAATTATTCTTAAAATTAATTTCCTGAAAAAAAAATAAGTGATACTCTTTGTTAATCTAGATTAGCCTGGATCAAATTGCTTTACCCAGCTTCCCTAAACACAAACAGGGTTCTGCTAACATAGACATTGATGACTGGAGTGAGTTCCTTCTTTTTTTTCCTTTTTATATTTATTTTTTAATTGATTTTTATTGAGATCTACATTTTTCTCTGCTCCCCTCCCTACCTCTCCCCTCCCCTTCAACCTTCTTCCACAGTCTCCATGCTTTCAATTTACTCAGGAGATCTTGTCTTTTTCTACTTCCCATGTAGATTAGATATATGTATGTCTCTCTTAGGGTCCTCATTGTTGTCTAGATTCTCTGGGATTGTGAATTGTAGCCTGGTTTTTCTTTGCTTTCTGTCCAGAAGCCACTTATGAGTGAGTACATATGATATTTGTCTTTCTGGGTCTGGGTTACCTCACTCAATATGATGTTTTCTAGATCCATCCATTTGCCTGCAAATTTCAAGATGTCATTATTTTTTTCTGCTGTGTCGTGCTCCATCATGTAAATATACTAAATTTTCTCTACCCATTCTTCAGTTGAGGGTCATTTAGGATGTTTCCAGGTTTGGGCTATAACAAACGATGCTGCTATGAACATAGTTGAGCACATGTCCTTGTGGCACAATGAGCATCCTTTTGGTATATATCCAAAAGTGGTATTGCTGGGTCTTAAGGAAGGTTGTTTTCTAATTTTCTGAGAAATTGCCATACTGACATCCAAACCAGCTTGCATTCTCACCAGCAATAAAGGAGTGTTCCCTTTATCCCACACCCTCTTCAGCATAAGTTGTCATCAGTGTTTTTGATCCTGGCCATTCTTACAGATGGAATTCTTAAAATGGAATCTCAGAGTTGCTTTGATTTGCATTTCTCTGATGACTAAGGATGTTGAACATTTCCTAAGTATCTTTCAGCCATTTTAGATTCCTCTGCTGAGAGTTCTCTGTTTAGGTCTGCACTCCATTTTTTATTGGATTGGATTATGTGTTCTTTTGGTGTCCAGTTTCTTGAGTTCTTTGTATATTTTGAAGATCAGACCTCTGTCTGTTGTGGGATTAGTGAAGATTTTTTTCCCATTCTGTAGGTTGTCGTTTTGTCTTGTTGACTGTGTCCTTTGCTTTACAGAAGCTTTTCAGTTTCAGGAGGTCCCATTTATTTATTGTTTCTTTCAGTGTTTGTGCTGCTGGGGTTATATTTAGGAAGTGGTCTCCTGCGTCAATGCGTTTAAGTGTACTTCCCGCTTTCTTTTCTATAAGGTTCTATAAGGCTGGCTTTATGTTGAGGTCTTTGATCCATTTGGACTTGAGTTTTGTGCATGGTTATAGGTATGGGTCTATTTTCATTCTTCTACATGTTGATATCCAGTTATGCCAGCACCACTTGTTAAATATGCTGTCCTGGAACTCTCTATGTAGACCAGGCTGGCCTCAAACTCAGAGGTTCACCTGCCTCTGCTTCTCCAGTGCTGGCATTAAAGGTGTGTGCAACCACACCCAGCTATTTTTTTTTCTAGTAAAGATTAAAGTAGAGGGAATGTCATTGTTACTGATTGAAAGTGGCCTGTTCAAAAAAAAGGGGGGGGGGGGCTGGAGAGATGGCTCAGCGGTTAAGAGCATTGCCTGTTCTACCAAAGGTCATGAGTTCAATTCCCAGCAACCACATGGTGGCTCACAACCATCTGTAATGAGGTCTGGTGCCCTCTTCTGGCCTGCAGGCATCACACAGACAGAACATTGTATACATAATAATTAAATATTTAAAAAAGAAAAAAAAAGAAAGTGGCCTGTTCAGGTTCAGTTATACAGCACACTGAGCTTACCAGAGGGCCCAGGTTGCTCTATACAAATGGATATATATACTCGGTGTGGCAGCCATGCCTATAATCCCAGCACTTGGGTGACTGAGGCAGAAGATCATCTGTTCAAGAGGAGCTTGGGCTACATACTACATACTAAATTTTAGGTAGAGACTGTAATGCCCATCTCAAAAACACACATACAATCAACAACAAAGGAATTGTTTTGTAGGGGAATGTCATTATCTGTGTATATCCGGGAAAGTGAGATATAAATAGTAACTTAGATTTGGTTTGATTGACTCTATTTTTTTGTTTGTTTGTTTGTTTGTTTTTGAGACAGGGCTTCTCTGTGTAGCCCTAGCTGTCCTGGAACTCTCTTTGTGGACCAGGCTCACAGAGATCCATCTGCCTCTGCCTCCTGAGTTCTAGGCCTAAGGGTGTGTGAAACCAGGCCCTCCTAACTGACTCTACTTTTATTTTATATTGAGTTGGTGAAACTTAGAACAAGAGTTTGGACCAAAACAATGTCTCCTGTAATTTTTACTTAACAAGCATAAATTTCTATAACGTGTAGAAAACTTATTAATGACGTGACTATGTCCATGCATTCAAATAAGGTTGTTGTCAATGTGGGCAGGTGTGTGTGCATGTGTGTGTGTGTGTGTGTGTGTGTGTGTGTGTGTGTGTGGTGTGGCATGTGTGTGTGGAGTGGTGTGTGCTGTGTGTGGCGTGTGAGGAGTGTGTGTGTGGTGTGTATGGTATATGTGTGTGTGGTGTGTATGGTGTGTGTGTGGTATGTGTGTGTGTGGTGTGTGTGGTGTATGTGTGTGGTGTGTGTGGTGTGTGGGGAGTGTGGCATGTGTGTGTGTGGTGTGTGTGTGTGGTGATGGTGGTGGTAGCTTGTTTGTTTGTTGTTGTTTGTGGGCAGTGGACTTTTTGACTTTTGTTTATTCATTTTGCATGTAGTATGAGCACATATATGTGCAGAGACTCACTCCCATGCACACACCTGTGAAGGAGAGACTGAATGTCCAGCTTTCCCCCTAAGATTAGTTACTCCTTATTCCCATGAGAAGAAAATCTCTTCATTTGATAGCAATTCTCACCTCAAAAAGGATAAGAAAGAGTTTGTCCTAGAGCAAAATATGAGTGACCATGGCCCAGGAACATTGATTTAGGTTATGTTAATTTTCATGTTCCAACATGATAGCAATTTTGTAAACTTTTTATAGTAACAGAACAAAGAAAATCACAAATTAAGAAAAACACTCTCCAGATACACTGATAAAACATCAAACAAACGGCAGAAAAGTGGGGGAGTATATTTTGGACACAGGAGAAGTCAGGGTTTCCCTTTTGGGGTTCTTAGTCTTGGTTTTTTGTTTTGTTTGTTTGTTTTTGTTTTTATGTTTTGTTTTGGTTTGTTTTGGTTTGGTTTTTTTTTCTTTATTTATTTATTTATTAAATATTTCAGTCTCTTCCCCACCTCCGCCTCCCCTTTCCCCCCCCTCCCCCAATCCATTCCCCCTTCCTCGTCAGCCCAAAGAGCAATCAGGGCTCTCCGTCCCGTGGGAAGTCCAAGGAAAACCCTCCTCCGTCCAGGTCTCGTAAGGTGAGCATCCAAACTGCCTAGGCTCCCACAAAGCCACTACATGCAGTAGGATCAAAGACCCATTGCCATTGTTCTTGATAGTCCTCATTGTCCGCTATGTTCAGTGAGACCGGTTTTAACCCAGGCTTTTTCAGACCCAGGTCAGCTGGCCTTGGTGAGTTCCCGATAGAGCATCTCCATTGTCTCACTG
>NW_026068100.1:373032-410241 GCF_014885135.2 Alexandromys fortis
TGCGCCTCCCAGCTCCGTCTGCCGGCGCGTGCGCCTCCCAGCTCCGTCTGCCGGCGCGTGCGCCTCCCAGCTCCGTCTGCCGGCGCGTGCGCCTCCCAGCTCCGTCTGCCGGCGCGTGCGCCTCCCAGCTCCGTCTGCCGGCGCGTCTGGTTTTTGTTTTTTTGAGACAGGGTTTCTCTGTAGTTTTCTGGAGCCTATCATAGAGCTAGCTCTTGTAGACCAGGCTGGTGTGGAACTCACAGAGATCTGCAGGCTCTGCCTCCCGAGTGCTGGGATTAAAGGTGTGCGCCACCACCACCCGGCTTCTTAGTCTTGTTTTTAAGAGAATTTAAGAACAACTCAAGGGGCTGGAGAGAAGGCTCAGTGGTTAAGAGCATTGCCTGCTCTTACAAAGGTCCTGAGTTCAATTCCCAGCAACCACATGGTGGCTCACAACCATCTGGAATGAGGTTTGGTGCCCTCTTCTGGCCTGCAAGCATACACACAGACAGAATATTGTTTACATAATAAATAAATAAATATTTAAAAAGAAAAAGAAAAAAGAACAACTCAAATGAAAGCTCAATGACAATTTATTAGAGTTTAAAAGAAAAACCACAGGCAAGCAAGGTGTAAAATCTTAGTTTCTGCCCATGTTAAAAATAAATTCAGGGTAGCAAAGAAAGAGCCCAACCCTCCAGGGAATGCTCCCTCTGTGACAAGATAACTTTACCTCTGGTCAGGAGGAAATGCTGCTGAAAAAAAGGGAAGCGTGAGCACACAAGGACAGGGTGTGCACTGCTGTTTGTTCTGATGGCGTGTGTGTGTGTGGGGGGGGGTTCTTCTTCATAGGCTGGTGTCTGACCTCACAGTCGTTCATGGCTGACTAGTTTTAGAAGAATTTTCTAAAAAGGAAAGGAAGTGAAGTGGGCAGCCACTGAAAACACTTGGATTCTGAGAGCTATGGCCCTCGCCTTGCACAAACAAAAGTTTACAGTGGGAGATTAGAACATTTGCATAAAGATTTTACTAGATGGGAGACATAAAATGTTTGGGCTCTGCCATAAGCAGACGTTTGATAATGCTTAACAGGAAAGAATATTTTATGTTTCTTAAGCCAAAGGAGGAGACTGCAGGAGGGAAGGGGAAGGCTATGTATGCCATTTAAGCTAAATGATTCAGAAAAGTCAGCAGACTTAGAACCTTTGTGCGGCTGCTGCCTGTTAGCTACTGCACTATGGCAGGCATTCTAGAAAGAAAATGTTATTCCTCCAGTCTGTCTCGCATGGTTCAAGGTGAATCCACTTCCCAAGATTGGTCCCTTAACCAACGTGAATGAAGCAGCTCACTTTGAGGGCTCGGTCTGCAGCTAGGCCAGAGATTCTGTTCCCTTACTCCAGCACTGCTTCCCCTGTAGTGTCCCGGCTTCTGAAGAGTGCCCTGAAAGCGTCTAGGAAGCAGAAAAGACATCAGAACTCCTGTTATGCCCAAGTTCCTGGTCCCCAAATGAATTCTCAGAGCCAGATTTCTGATGCAAATTACGTGAGGGTTTTTCATAATATTCAAACTTACGTTTAGACCAACACCTTTCTGGTGTGGGACCATGATCTGTATTCTGTCAATTATATTTTAAATAAATGCTGATTGGCCAATAGTCAGGCAGGAAGTATAGGCAGGACAACCAGGCAGGAAGTAGAGGCAGGTCAAGAACAGGAGAAATCTGGGAAGGAGGAAGCCCATTCCTCTGCAGTCCTGACCACCCACAGAAGAAGCAGGATGTGACTGCCTCAATGAAAAATGTACTGAGCCATGTGGCTAACATAGACAAGAATAATGGGCTAATATAAGTTGTAAGAGTTAATAAGAAGCCTGAGCTAATGAGCCAATCAGCTTATAGTTAATGTAGACCTCTGTGTGATTTCTTTGGGACTTAACGATTGCAGGAACTGGGCAGGACAGAAAACTCGGACAACACCTTTCCAGCACCCCAGCATGGTGAGTGCAGAGAGTGTGGCAGGGAACTCTGGGAGGGTAGAACTTTTAAAGGAGAATCAGAGGAGTTCATGTCTTGTCGTCTTGGAATTGGGTAAAGAGTACATAGGATAAGGTAGTTTCTGAACCCATTGGTCACTTTTGGGGTGCAAAACCTAACAAAGAGCCATTAATAACTGACAAGGTATCTTTAAGAACAGGATGCCTCCCAAGAACATCTGGACCTTGTTAAATTTTATGGCCCTGCTCCTTATCTTCTTAATTGGCCATCTTTAGGGTATCTGTTCAAATTTCTGCTGTGGCAGCACATTTCTGGAGCTGAGATCACCCACCCCAGCTCATTATGTGGTTTAAGAGGAAGCCCCTTAAAGAGGAGTTTGCAAAGTCAGGTCCTCACACCCCCAAGCACACCCAGTATTCCTAGCCTCTGAAAAGGATGAGGCTGCAAAGAGTCCCAAAGACTTGGCTTTTTTTCTTTTTTTCTAAATATTTATTTATTTATTTATTTATTTATTTATCTATTTATTATGTATACAATATTCTGTCTGTGTGTATGTCTGCAGGCCAGAAGAGGGCACCAGACCTCATTCCAGATGGTTGTGAGCCACCATGTGGTTGCTGGGAATTGAACTCAGGACCTTTGGAAGAGCAGGCAATGCTCTTAACCACTGAGCCATCTCTCCAGGCCCCCCCCCTTTTTTTTTTTTCAAGACAGGGTTTCTCTGTAGCTTTGGAGCCTGTCCTGGAACTAGCTCTTGCAGACCAGGCTGGCCTCAAACTCACAGAGGCCTGCCTCCAGAGTGCTGGGAAAGATGTGTGCCACCACTGCCCAGTTCCAAAGACATGGCTTTAATCAAGACAGAAACTCACTTTTCTTTGGGGTGGTTTTACACTGAAATACATAACCTAGTTCTACTTCCTGTTCCTGTCACTATGGACCTCAGATGCTGCCTGATGACATTCTTAAGTCTGGGGTCTGTGAAAATACGCGGCCTGTTAATACATCAAAAAATGTTGGACATGATGCTTACACAGATGTTAGGTCAGACACAGATGGGCAATGACTGACCGATTATGGGGCCAAAGACAGCCCTAGACTAGCTGTAGTTAGACTCTGGCCCTGCAATATCCCAACATCTCCATGATCACTGGAATTGATCTTTGTCGAATCTCCTATCTACAGCAGCATGGGTTCTTTTCAGAAACACCGATTTTGTGTAGGCCAGCTGTCCAGTGAGCTCCCAGAGGTCTGCCTGTCTCAGTCCCCAAGTGGAGAGCTGACAGGCACATGCAGCTACACCAGATTGGGGGGGGGGGGGGACTCGGGTTTTAAATTCAGGTCCTCACGCTGCACAGCGAGCTCTCTCCACTGAGCCGCAGCCCTGCCTGTCATTGCTTAAATGTGTCCTTATCGCTAAAGCAACGTCAAATGGGCTGCTGTGTCTACGATGTGGGCAAAGAGAAGGAGGGGTTGGGGAAGGCATTTGGGAAAAGTGTATGACTGATGACCTGAGATCTAAAAAGTGCCACACCCCAAGTAAATAAAGCAATGGTGACTAGTGGGAACTGGTGTGATCAGGAAATGTCAGGAGCTCCGGAGGCCGGAAGTCCAAGAAGAGAGAAGTAGGAGCGCGGGCATAGCCAGGCAGGAGCCACGTCTTCTGTGGTTTCAGTCAGCACAGTCCCACGCTGGAAGAGAAAGACGACAGGAGGGGTCTGGAAGCAGGCAGTCAGTGCCTGCTCCCCACATAGCAGCCAGGAGCTGTGGACCTCTCCCGTGACTTGGGAGACTACTTGTTCGAGTAGTAGGGGAAAGAAACTGTTTGAACTGCCTGCTTATGGTGTTAAGGTCTCTCTCTCACCACCCTGCTCGTCAGAACATTACGTCAGCCAATTCTTTAAACCATAAGGCTTAGAAATAAGAACATCACATACATTGAAGACATTTTAATTAACTTAACTGAGAGCTGGAAACTCACCTCTTGAGAAGTTCAGCACATTCCTCAGAGCTGCCCTCACTTCCCCAGCAGCTGAGGCAGGCAGGCAAAGGGCCTCCTTGCTAACACATCTCCGTCTTCAGCCAGCACAGCAAACTGCCTTCTGCTGAGCTCTGAGACTAGACCTGCAGTCATTGCCTGGAAATTCACAACTCCACAAATACAACTCTTCACTTGTCTTTCCAAAAATCTCCCTTGGAAACACTCTTTGGTCAATCGTTTTGTTTCTGTATATTAGTTTCACTAGCCGTGAACACTCTCCTCTTTAAATGAAAATAATGTAAAGTCCAATTTTATTTTTTTTTCAGATATTTTAATTCTCATTTGCTAGTATTCTATTCCAAAAAGAGAGAAAAGGAAAGGAAGGAAGAAAGAAAGGAAAAGAAAAAAAAAGAAAAGAAAAGAGAAAAATCTCTAAAAGGATCAGAGAGGGACAGATGTGTGCTCTGACATAACGCTCGGAGCTTAGCACTGGGTTCTAGCAGGTACATGTGTATCGACTCTAAGCTCATTTCCTTGTTAAAATATATGACTCCATGGATGTGGAATAGCAGTGTAATTCATCTGGATTTCCAAAAGGTGTTTGGCTAAGTTTCAGGACAAGGAACGAGGTGAAGAAACGGAGACTGTATAAGGTTGTGTGGTTAGACTAGCTCACATCTGACAATGCCCAGAAGGTGTTGATGAATGAATCCTCTACATTTTATAGAAAGGGCTCTAATTTTAACTCTGCCCAATTCATCAAACTTATAATCACATATAGTGACACAGGATATTAATTTTACAGATGGCCCAATTCATCTAGTGCAATGCTAGGCACTTAGTTCAATAAATGTTGAATTTAATCAAGAGGAAACTGTTCACATTTTATATGATAGAATCACAATTGTGAATTAGTTCATTAGGCAGAAAAGAAAGTAAAATGTAAATACAATAACATTGGAAAGGGATAAATGAATTCTGCCCTCTTGGACTCAATCAATTTTAAAAGTATGGCACTAAAAAGGTCAACCTAATATACTTTTATGATATAAAAACAGATTGTAAGGTAAACATGATTAATAAATGGCTTTCCTCTCCCTACAAAGTAAGCAGAGTCCACGTAGCATTATTTACTGGTCACAAAGATAATGGTGCGTGCACCTCTGCTGTATGCAGCCCACATCTGGAAACTGTGTTTTAAGCTAGAAACTGCTTACAAAGAGGATCATTAATCATGAGCCCACAGACCCAAGGGAAGGGAGATTGCTCGGCTACTAGTGGGGGAGGGGACGTTCTGCATTATGTGGGTGGGCCCAGAGCAATCACCGTGTCTCCAAGTATGAAACAGAGAGATGGGATATGAAGGAACCTCGGGGAGACCGCAGGGTAATAAAGACTATGCTTTATTCTTTGTTTTTGCCCATTTTTAAATGAATTTGCAATAGAACGAGGCATGGTGCTTCTCATCACAGGAAGTTTGTGGTTTGCGGTAGAATCCGACCTGAGTAGATAGCACCATCATATCTGTGAAAACCTGGCTCATTGCGGTCCTGCCACCATGACAAATTGACACCATTAAATATTACTTGTCATTTTTTTATTTTATTTTTTATTTCTTCCTCGTGGAGGATTAAACATACGGCTTTGTGTGTGCTAAACATATGCTGAACTGCTGAGCTACACCTCACTCCCAAATTATCAATTTTTTGCGTGTTTGTTTGTTTGTTTTCTGTTTTTTGAGATAGGGCTTCTCTATAGTCCTGGTTATCCTAGAACTATGTAGACCAGGCTGGCCTCAAACTCATAGAGACTCACCTGCCTCTGCCTCCCAAGTGCTGGGGATACAGGCATGCACTACCACAGTCCAACCCAAATTATCAGTGCTTAAAACAACATAATCTTATTATCTTCAGTTCTAGAGGTTAGAGGTCTAAGCTGATCTTGAAGAGTCAAGGTTAGCCACCCAGCAACCTCCTTGCCTTCCACACTTGGTTTCCCCTTTGCCATTGTTCTGGCTGCTAGAGATGCATTGAGAGACACCAGAGGCTAGGAAGCTTAAACCACAGTGAGATGTTTTACGTCCTCACGGTTCTGGAGTCTGTAAACCAAAGGTCAAGGTGCTAGCGGACTGACGTTTTCCTGAGGTCTTTCTGCCTACACAGCTTCCCTTTGTGCCTCCATGGGCATCCCAGGCGTCTCTTTCTCTTCTTGTGATAATGTTTTTACCAGAATAATAAAGTCTTACTCTATGAATTTATTTAACTTCACTTACCTCCCTCAATGCCCTGTTCTCAAACACAGTCATATTGAAGGTAGGGCTTAAATACAGGAATTTAGGGGAGTACAATTCAGTCCATAATAGTCATGCAATCTAACATTTTCCCACTTTACGGGGAAACTTGAGTGCCCACTTCTCCTACCACAAAACTCAAAAAATGCTTGCTAAATGAGTGGACGGATAGATTTTGGATGAATACTAAGGCACTGATTCCTGTAGCAAAATTCAGAGGAAATGCTCACTCAATCTGATACCTCAGAGAAATTGTTCTAGAAGACTGATTAACACCTAAATGATCAATTCAGGAAAGAGTAGGGAAAATATTAAGCATCATGTAGCCAAACACTCAAATTCAAATAAGAAATAAAGGCTTGGAGAAGCTGAACCTTGCTATAGAACCTAACCCCCTACTGATGCTGTAGGACCAGTCACGTGACTTAAGGTTTTGCTTGGGGTGGGTGCTACTCTGGGAAGTCAAGAATGACAGTGTTAGGCTAGCAGAGAATGGAAGGACTACGGTTCATCAGACAAAAGCACGCCGGGGATTGGAAAAGCAAAATAAATGAAGTGCCATGTTCCAAATATAAAATGCAGAGGAAGTGTGCAGGGTGGAAACTTTCCCTCTTGTCTACAGAACAGAGCATGCGCAGTCTCTAATCCACAAGATTATGTGAAGTTTGAAAGATAAATGAACTTAGCATGGTGATGTATACCTAGAATCCCAGTACTTGAAAGGCTGAGACAGGAGAATTGTGGGTACAGGGCTAGCTTGGGCTACATAGTATAGCCCTTTCTTTAAAACAAAACAGAAAAATATGTTGAACTTATCATAACTCATTACTATAGCAGAAGGAAGCTGAGAGCCACCCTTGTTAGAGGCCACAGGTAGAAGTCTTATGTATTGGTTAGTCCAAAAGCTGGCATATCACTTGCACCTCAGAAATATCTTTTATTCTCATCTATATTTTGAAATGATGCAAATTCGATATTCACCCTTGGATGTTGTTATTTAATATATTAAGAAAGGAGCATAGATCTCACCATATCATAAATTGCTTTCAATAATATTTTATTTTATTATATGAAGTCACTTTGTGATGCTGTTTTCTTTAACCTTAGAAGGTTCTCATATGTTGCAAAATATAGACACACACATACTCACATGCACACAGGTGAGCACATACATATAAATGCACACACATGTATGCACACGTATATACATGCACACACATACATACATGCACACACAAATGCATACACTCATAATCACACAAGCACACAAAAAATGAAGACTTGAACAAAGTGAAAATAATGACGGAGAAGATGGGATAAAAGACTACTCCAAAATCTTTGATAAAATGTTTGCATGTGGCATGTAGTGGCCCTTACTGTCACAGACGCACTCTTAAGCTCTCATTAACTCTGTCAGCTCCTGTGGCTGAAGTCCAACGTCAGCAACTGAAAATGATTGAGTCTGGGTAAAATCTGCCTGCTGTTATCAAATCCTGTTACTCCGTGTGCTTTCTTAGGCACCACGTTCAGCTCAGTGAATGAGTCAAGCTGGAGCTTACGCAGTGCAGTTGGAGACACCGCTCCTTCATTTGAGGTCTCGCTGGGCTGTCGGTCCCCGGCTGGCTTCTTCCTGGTGGAATTTAACCAAAGCCTCTCTGCTGGAGGCTGATCACTGCTTACTTTGCAGGTCTGGGAAATGTGCTTGGCCTGTTCCCCATATGCTCTGCCTGCTGGGTTTTGCAGATCTGAGCCGGGTTGTGGATTTATTTAGTTCCAGGAGACTGGGGTCGGCTTTTCACATTCCTGGGTCTTATATGTCTGAAAACCTTCAGTCTGGCTTTCAGAACAATCCTACGGTGTAACCCTAGCTCCTGAATGGTAACATAAATTTGGTAATAATAATAAAACAGAATCAGGGAGCTATCAGAGACTATTAGCACAGACCCATGAATTAAGTCCAGTTACAGCGAATCTATTCAAGAATAACGAACTCCACTGGGATAGAATTGAATTCAAGACCTCAGCCTTGCTGGCACTTCCCACATCCACTTCCTCTAAATATTAAGTTTTCCAGATACACACTCATTGATGTACATTCTCCGGCTTGTCTTTGGATGATCTTCTAAAAGAAAGCCAATTCCACTAACAACAAAAAGCCTGATAGTTTTTAAGGTCCAAGTAGCCAGATACCCACCCAATTATAAACACAAGGATCTCTCTATGGTTCCCAAGGACACAGATTTATTTCTTTTGATCATAATGACAACTGTAACCTGGCACATGATAAATATTCAGCAAATATTTATAAATACAAATAAAAAGACAATTCAGATTAACAAGTGAGTTCATGCAACATATGTAATTTTAACTGAAATGCTCAGTTCAAGGATCGCTTACGATAGTGTACCTGAAAACATCCATGAAATCCTAACTCCTGGGCTACTGAAGTAGCTCAGCTGGTAAAGGTGTTTGCAAACAAGCCTGATGACCTGAGTTCAATTCCCAGCTCCCACGCGGTGAAAGGAGATATCCGATTTTCTCTAGTTATCCACTGACCTCCACAAGAGTGTGCTGGCGCACAAACACATTTACACACAAGTAAATAAAGGTCATTTTAAAAACCTAAATCCTAAGTCCTATGTAACTGAGTATGTTGGATTCTCTAGTATCACAAACCGGTTACCTTGCCCCCTTTCTTCAAGCGATGTTCTCTAATGCTGCGGAAACTTCTTTATGCCCACTCCAGTAGACTTCAGTTATAGGGAAACCTGTTTCAAAAGAAAAATGTGCAATGGACATGCTTCACAGTTGCTGTCAGTCCCCCCTCCGTCGATGGTCCCTCTTTTAGGGGACCCTACCTTGCAGAGGCCTGCACCCTTACGATGTCTTGTGCAGTGCATTTCACGTGTCAGGGTGTTGCGGTTTCCGCCATCTTCCCTCCAGACACTGGCCACCACCTCACAATGTCCACCCACCGTCAAAACTTGCCTTTGCTACACTGCAGTCTGTTGCCGCAGTACAAACAGGACCTCAGTTGCTGCATGCTCCATATGGTCATGCTCTTGGCAGGTTACTGTTTAATATGATGTTTCCTGGCGCCTGAGTGGACACTTCATTTATCAGACCTACTGCATCCATCCTTGCAAAATGATAGGCACAACCAGCTGAGATCTCTTCTCATTGTAACGGTATCGATACCTGCATACTTCCCTGTGCCAGCCCAGGAACAGACCTTTCACCCCCTTCTTCGCTCTGATGCCCTCAGAAACTTTGGCAATGGTCTCTTCTCTCTCTCTCTCTCTCTCTCTCTCTCTCTCTCTCTCTCTCTCTCTCTTCCTGCCTTAGGGTTTTTAATAATATGTTTCATATGAAATAATTAGGCTAAATGAGATGTTGCTATTCTCACAGCTAACTTTGAATGATTAGTGACAATAATTTAGGATCTAGTAGGTCTAACGTGTGTGTGTAAGTTTGTGTTATGATGTATACATGATATAATTTTGAAGAATAGCTGAACCCACTAGTAATACAGTCTAGATCTATCTCACTAAACTGTGGCAAGATGACCTTTACGCTGCTTAGTGGGTTCTAACAACTGTTTTGTCCTCTACTCTTGGGGTTATGTGACATCTAAAATGACTTCATGTGGTTCTGTTGCAGGCATCCACAGGTCTAACCTGAGCTTAGCCCTCAGTCCCATCAAGATGCCCATCTTTCCTCTGGGAAAAGCAGGCCTCAATTCCTGACCAATGCTTTTTTTTAGCTGGAGAATTTACTTATCTGAGATTTTTCCAATATACAGAACACAGGCATCCTCTACTTCCTATCATTTTCGTTGCTAGGATAAAATACTTGGGAGAGTTATTTTTGACTGACAGGTCCCGGGGTGCAGTTCATCCTGGCAGCAGGAGGTTGAGGCAACTGCAGTCAGAAGGCCGAGGGGAGCCAGGTGTAGTGGTCCACGCCTTTAATCCCAGCAGGTCGAGGTTGCCTTAACCAGGAGAGTCTCTGTGAGATCAAGGCCATCCTGGCCTACAAAGTGTGTTCTAGGGCAGCCAGGACTATAGAGAGAGACCCCATCTCAAAATAAACAAGTAACTAACTAAACTAATATATGAGGACAATGGGGGACAAATCTTTATGCTCAGCACGTTTTCTCTTTCTCATGCAGTGCAGTCTCTAAGCCCAGCTATTCAGTCACACTATGTCTTGCACAGGGTAGGCACACACACACACACACACACACACATCTAATGTTTCATGAAATCACCTCTTCCCTAAACTCAGTGGCTTAAAGGAACGATTAATCATGAGTTGACTTCTTGATAGCGTAGCCACTAAGGTGAGTGCTGCCATTGGGTAATCGTTCTAGAATGTAGGCTTTGCATAATGTCAATGCCTTCAATATCCTCTCCTTAGCACTCTTATAATTGCTATAACAAAATACCCGCTGAAAGCAACTAGTGGAAAGAAGGTTTATTTCGGGCTGCAGTGTGAGGACACAGCTAGTCACGGCAGGGAAGGCGTGGTGACGAGAGCAGCTCCAGCTGTGGGGCAGGAAGGTAGAGAGAGAGCGGTCTCATGGCCAGAAGCAGACAGACATGGGTGCTGGCGCTCGACTCCTTCTTCATTTTTCTCTTTCTTCATTATAGACCCTGGTCCATGGATGGCGTCACTCACATTCAGGATAGATCTTTTCTCCCCAGTCAAGTGTCTCTGGAAACACCCTCCGGGTGTGTCTGTCTCCTAGGTCATTACCCATCCAGTCCAACTGACCGTGAAGCTCAGTCATCACACAAGCTGAGTGACTTAAAAGCAGTTCACGTGTGGTTCAAAAGTGACTCACGAATCAGCCTCACAGTTTACCCTCTAAATTTACTTTCTCTTCCCTCTAAACCATCACATCACGATGAATCGATCCCTTCCCGTATAATAAGCAAATTGTTGACAAAACAAGATAATTCTAATTTTTAAGTTCTATGGAAGGAATATGCTAATCTCAAGATTTATTGCTTACACATGATTTTCTGTTTGGTAAAAAGGCAATGGTTAATAATGAAGGCCTACTTTTTTCAATATCTTGTTTACCAGTGTGTTGATAGGCCATGTCAGACGATCTTTTCTGCAGAATAAACTAAGCTTCTAAATACAAACAATGGGATTTATTCTTCTGAGGCATTTTGTTGACAATGGATTTTTGTTCTAAGCAAAAACAAAGTTTTTTTTTTAATAAGTAATGACTTCAACTACAGAAGAAACATTTAAAGACAGAAATATGTTGGTAGAAGTCAGACTATTTTTATAGCTCTTTGTGAAAGACTTTTTAAGGAATTAAGAGACTGCTAAATATAAAAATACTTTTAAAGAGTTATGGTTCTTTTTAAAAATATGACTTGAAGAGTGATCAGCTTTTCTTTCTGAGGAATAAATAAGTCTAGAAAATGCTTATAAATGAATATATTTTTCAACTCAGAAAATAAAAGTCTATATATTCTTCACAACCATAGAAAACAAAGTTATTTACTGCTGTGGGAAACCAAGGAGTTATTGGGTTAAACTATCCTGGGGTCTTTAGATCGGTCTACATTGCTTGAGCAGGCTGACCCACTGGGATCTGAGGAAACACCACAGGATTATGTAGTTCAAGCTCCACCAAAAGGGCTGCTGAAGGCAAGAAATGAAGCTCCCTTTTGAAATCTGAGGACTTCTAAGAGTTGAGGACATCCCAACTGGCTCCACACACCCACCTTCTCCCCAACCTACTGGCAGGGTACTGAGACACCAGGTGGGTGAGTCTGGGCCCACTCAGAATCACATCCCATCTCTAAACCTCACCACACTTGACTTCTGGCACCAAATTCCAGAGAACCACTCCTCAGACCACCATGACCATCCCACAGTAGTGTTGGCCCTGAATCATTTCCTGCTACATTTCCCTTTTCATGGCCGTGGAGGAAATTGTGATGGGGCATGAAGAGCTAGTATCGGGAGCCAAGTCATACACTCAACTTGAAAATAACATTCTAATATCCTCCAGCTTAAAAAAAGTAGTTTGGCTTATAATTTTAAGAGTCAGTCTAAAAACTTAGAAACTACGCCCAAAGGACCACAGGATAGACTACAGGATGGTGAAGAAGAGTGAAAGGAGCCCTCAGGGGCAGAGGCAGGAAGGTTCTTCAGTTAGAAGAAGCAGGTGTGATGGTTTCCTTTACTCAGCTCTAGCCACGGTCTTTTGCCATAGCACAGAAGAATGAGGGGTGGGTGGGAGAGATAGACAGATCAGCAATTAAAAGTACTTGGTGCTTTGCCAGAGAACCCAGGTTCTGTTCCTACCACCCACAGGGAAGCTCACAACCATCTGTTCCAGGGAATTCAATGCCCTCTCTGATCTCCATAGATGCCAGGTACACACATGGTACACAGACATACACTCGGGCACAACACCCACACCCATGAAATCTAAATAAATAAATATCTAAACTAAAAACAATGAAGCAAGAGGGTCAAACAAATAGTCTTTGCTTATATGAGTCCCATGAAGATTAATTATAGAGATTAATAGTTTATATTGTTAAGGATAGTTAGGAACCAGGCTTATATCTCATTAGTCTCTCTAATACATCAAATATTTGAATGCAGTATTAATTCAAAAGAATTCTTGTTAGACAATTCAGCTGGAAGGCAGTAGCTTCCTACCCCATGTAGGAGAGCACACGCTCACACACATATGTGTGTATGGGGAGAGCACTTAGAAAGCATAGAAGAAAAAGATGAGTCGCGAAAAACAACTAAGGGAAAAGGAG
The DNA here is from genome assembly GCF_014885135.2 of Alexandromys fortis. Classification (NCBI taxonomy): domain Eukaryota; kingdom Metazoa; phylum Chordata; class Mammalia; order Rodentia; family Cricetidae; genus Alexandromys; species Alexandromys fortis. The sequence continues at coordinate 386,076 of NW_026068100.1, forward strand.
GGCTGAACTGGAAATCAAAATAAACTCACATCTGAAATGAAGGGATTAATAAAATAGCCAAAGAATAGTCCTCAGACATCAAAGTAACTTAAGAGCAGGGGCGTCTTCCAATGCCCCACGTGGAATGAGGGATTCATTTTCCTGTACCAACTGCAACAATATACACAAAGCTGGCCTTCCGTTCTAGTCATAACAAAATTTGCTTGAAACATATACAGAGCAAAGGAAAGAATTTTGGTTTTGAATATTGAGAATTCAAGAAGAGAGAAATTATTTCCTCTGAAGGTTGACTACAGTAGATATGTGTGCACACTGTATATATATTCTGAGACTAAATAAGTAAAATTTCTCTTTCTTTTATCCTGAGAGCCTGAAATAATTACATAGCTGTTTTTACAAAAGAGGCTGTAAATGCTCACGTTAATAGGCATCCATTTAATGGTGATAAAAGGGCAGAAAGAGAAGTTTTAGCTGCAGGGTTTTCGTTTTGTTTTTAACAAGAAAGAGTCCCCTGGGTGATGGCTTGGGGAAACAGTTGGTAGTGTTCTGTGTCTATTAATGTTTGCAAAGCTACAGGCTGTATACAACAATGGGAGTATAAGTTTTTCACTATAACTATTAATTAAACTAAGTTAAATCTTGTTCATAAGATGAGCTTTTCTTATTTCCAGTGGAAAACTCTTCCATCAGGTGATCAAATCCAGCATCCTTAGTAATGCGACAGTTCATTGTGATATTACCCTAGAAATGATGCCATTAAAAATATATCACATAATTTATATAGGGTTCTCACTAAAATCTTTAATCTACACATAATCATGAGAAAACTATCAAAGATTCAACATATGAATAGTTCCCTAAAGCAATGGGAGCCAAAGACTTCAAAAATAACAGTCACGGCAAAAAGAGACTCCAGACATGATGGTGCATGCCTTTATTCCCATCACTCGGGATGTAGAGGCATGATTTCAAGGTCAGTTTGGTCTATATTGTGAGTTCCAAGCCATTCAGAGCCATATAAAGAAGCCCAATCCAAAACAGAAAAGACCCACTAGACGGTGATGGCACACACCTTTAATACCAGTACCTGTGAGTCATAGATAGACAATTGGATCTCTGTAAGTTTGAGGTCAGCCTGGTCTAGAGAAAGTTCCAGAACAGGCTCCAAAGCTACACAGAGAAACCCTGTCTCAAAAAAAAAAAAGAAAGAAAAACAAAACAACAAACAAACCATACACCCATATACACCATATATATTATATAATATCAGAGATCGAAATAACTACGATAAAGGACATTTAGGAGACAACTGGAGGAACAACGTGAATGTAAGATCTGTTCTACATATGATATTATCTACTTGATATTCCATTACTGGGATTGTTTAAAAGGAGATTATTTCTTTCTTGGGAAAGTCAGACTGAAGTATTTAGTAGTAAAGTGCCATGATTTCGGTAAGTTGCTTTCAAACATACATGCGTGCATATGCATACACACCTGTAAGTACTAGTAATAGAGAGGAATGTTAACAAGTGCAGTAGAGACTCAAGAGCTGGAAATCTAAGAAAAGTGAGTTTTCATTTCACCCTTTGAACTTCTCAGTAGCTCTGAAATTGTTAGGAACACTGGATTTCAAAAGGCACATAAGAGAAAGTTCTCCTTAGAGAATATTTCATACGATACATAACAGAATGAGACTATTTTCATTTTGAAATTATGAATTGTTCATCAATGGCCATAAAAGAAAAAAATATTGGATATTATATGTCTCTCTATATATTTTTAACAGAACATACTGGTTGTGGTTCTATGAAGTATTCTTCACACACATATATAGATAAATAAACCTATATAGCTCAATTAATAAAAACACAGAGACAGATATCGGGGTTCATCCTGAAGGTTGGAGAGGCATAACAGCCAGCCACTGAGTCTCACCTGTACCTCAATCTGAAATGGTGATCCTGCCTCCAGGAATCTCAGAATGAGACTGTCTGAGAACTGTCTCCTCCCATCTTATATTTCCCTCTAGTGCTGGAATTAAAGGCATACACCACTACTGCCCAGTTTCTATGGCAAACTAGTGTGGCTACTGGGATTAAAGGTGTGTGTCACCACTGCCTGGTCTGTAAGACTGATCAGCAAGGCTGTTTTACTCTCTGATCTTCAGACAAGCTTTATTTATTAAAATACAAATGAAATCTCACTACAGATCCATATATAACGATTGTATGATATAAAGACTCTACAACAGCCATTCTTAAATAAGAGCAGAATATCTGACCAGCCTGTGAAATCACACATTGCTAGGCTATGGATCAAAGCTCCCGGTTCACTAGTCATGGGAAGCAGTTCAGTCATGTTCATTTCTAACACAGACGAGCTGAGGCTATGGTCAAGAACTACCTTTTGGGAACAACAATAGATCAGTCTGGATGGACTGCAAAGAACAAAGGGATATGTTACCTTATACCACAGAAATGTTATCAATGAAATCAGACTTTACATGTCTAAAATACAAAAACCTGGGGCTGGAGAGATGGCTCAGAGGTTAAGAGCACTGTCTGCTCTTCCAGAGGTCCTGAGTTCAATTCCCAGCAACCACATGGTGGCTCACAGCCATCTATAATGAGATCTGGTGCCCTCTTCTGGCATGCAACAAAACATGGAAGGGATGTTGTATACATAATAAATAAATAAATCTTAAAAAAGTTAATGTATAATAAAAAAATAAAATAAAATACAAAAACCTCTGTGTTTCTTAAAGAAATGTGTTACCATTAAAAGAAATACAAGATGAAAAAGAACATATCACTCAAAAGATATGATGATACATCAATTGTTTGCAACTTGTAAAATTGTACTATTCTGCTTTTTTAAAAAATTGCAAGGACTTTGAGAGCTTGTTTAGAAGTTCTAGAAAGGAGTGCAGTTACTTGAATACCCTTGACTGAATACTGGTCCTCCTCTATTGGGGAACGGGGTCATCCTCTTCGACCAAGAGCATAGCTTCAGGAGAGACACACATGGCACACCTTTAATCCCAGAGGCAGGCAGATCTCTATGAGTTCAAGGCCAGCCTAATCAACAAGATCTAATTCCAGGACAGGCTCCAAAGTTACAGAGAAACCCTGTCTTGAAAAACAAAAACAAAGAAATTACAATGAAAATATATCAAAAATAGTTTGCTGTAATGGTAAAAAATACCACATAGAAATAATTGGTGTTTAGCTTAAAAGCAGCTGAAAAGGGAGGCCATATGCCTTGCTCATCAGCTTGAGAAATAGACTATGACCTGTGCCCCATCTAAAGTGTTTCCCTTACCATCTTGTAAGGGAAACAACTTGTAAGTAGCTACACTGACCAGCTATATATCTTTTGTCTCTTTGGAGATGAGCTGCTCACTACTGCTGATGGATACCATATTTTTGACATTCCCCATATGATTTTGCTATACAGTATTCATTTGTACAGACATGGTAAGACTTATCATTTCTTTTCTAATGGATAACTTACCTCTTGCAAATCCAAGGTTACCTCCATTACAAAGCGACAGTGGACTGGTGAGTTGAGTTTTCTAAAGAGTTGACTTTAAAGTGTTTCCCATTTAGTCACTGGGTTGTTTTCCAGGCTGAACTGAACATTTCAAAGATTCTCATATATTCCTCTGTCTTAGTTCTATTGCTGTGAAGAGATGCCATGACCACAGCAACTCTTATAAAAGATGGCATTTAATTGGGGATTGCTTGCATGCGGAGGTTTAGTCTGTTATCGTTAAGGTGGGGAGCATGGCAGCACACAGGCAGATGTACGTGGTGCTGGAGAGGTAGCTGAGCTTTCCACATCTGGATCAGGAGGCAGCAGGAAGAAAGAATGAGACTTTGGACCTAGCTTGTGCTTCCCCAGTGATACATTTCCTCCAATAAGGCCATACTACTTCAATAAGGCTACACCTCCTAATAGTGCCACTCCTTGGTGACCATACATTCAAATACATGCGCCTTTGAAAGTCATTCTTCTTCAAGCTACCACACCTTCTTTGACCATTTCTGTCAAAAATTATTGTTGAGCCGGAGGTAGTGGCACACACCTTTAATCCCAGCACTCGGGAGATAGAGGCAGGAGGATCTCTGTGAGTTCGAGGCCAGCCTGGTCTACAAGAGCTAGTTCCAGGACAGGCTCCAAAAGCTACAGAGAAACCTTGTCTCAAAAAGCCAAAAAAAAAAAAAAAAAAGAAAGAAAGAAAGAAAGAAAAGAAAAGAAAATATTGTCGAGTTTTGTGATGTGTCTATTTTATTTTAATAGAAACAAAGTCATTTTGCTAATTGGATCCTCCAATTTTGAAATATTTAAATATAGATCAGTGATTAATTCTCTAATTAGGTGTCCAAAATTGCAATGTTTTAACCTAAATTTTTACTGCTAGAATGTATTTGTCAATTTGACATTAATATTTATGTCAAATTGACCTGTAGTATCCCCTTTTCTTTATAAATTCTCTTTTTAAAATCAAGATAATGTTAACATCATAAAAATAAATAAAAATGTTCCCTTTTTAATAGCGTGGACTCTCTGAACAAGTTGCGTTTAGCTGCATAGAAATAGAGGCCCAAAACTGGCCTGTTTGTCTTTGTTTTGAACATTGTTTTGTTTAAAACATCTGTGATTTCCGCTAAGGGGCTGGGTATAGTATATGTTTTTATATAAAAGATATCCTTCTCTTCCAGGTTTTCAAATGTAATCCCACAGAGCTAAAGGGATTTCCTTGTGATTCCTGTCTGCCTTGTATCTCTCCACTAACATTTATTCGGCATTTTGTGCCTTGTTTGATTAGTTTATCTGAGCATCTTACCAACTCTATTGTGTCTTAAAGAACTTTTTATCGGGCTGGAGAGATGGCTCAGAGGTTAAAAGAACTGACTGCTGTTCTGAAGGTCCTGAGTTCAATTCCCAGCAACCACATGATGGCTCACACCCATCTATAATTAGATCTGGTGCCCAGAACACATACCTAATAAATAAATTTTAAAAAAAGAAAGGGTTTTAAAAAAAAGAACTTTTTATCAAAACAAAGAAAAATTGATTCTTGTCCAATCTTATTTGCACCACGTGCTGGCAGAGTGTGGAGCAGCCCACTTCTCATTCACTGCTGGCAACGACTGTCAGGTCCAAAAGAAACTAATTCCCAAACTCTAGAAGGCAGACCAAACAGAGAGAAATGGGCTCCGCCTGGACTACAGCAGGACTTCTAGCAATTAGATGAAAGACACAGAAATTGGAAAAGTCAGTTTCCCTCCATTGAAAGCAGTCACTTCCCTTACCTCTGGCAGAAGGGACACATGGCTACCATGGTACCTATTAGTATATCAAAGTTCATGCTAGCCTCCAGGGTCCATCAGTGTCACAAGTACCTGTTACACATTCCAAAGTCCATGCAAGCATCCCGCCCTTCTCACCTCTTCTGCTACCCTAAACTCCAGACAGATTGAAGGCTTCCCTTCACACAGCTACTCATTCTTCTTATAACCCTGTTGTTCTCCTCTCTCTCTCTCTCTCTCTCTCTCTCTCTCTCTCTCTCTCTCTCTCTCTCTCTCATATATATGTGTGTGTGTGTATGTATGTATGTATATGTATGCATGCATGCATGTCTATATATATGCTCCTTGCTCTTCTCGCTAAGTTCTTTCCTCTCTTTCCTTTATTCCCTGATATTCTCCCCTCTCTCACAGACAGCCCTGGCCATATCCAGTCTACTGGCCATATTCAGTGTACTTCTTTCTCTCTCTGCTCTGGACTCTTCCAGATGCCTCTGGCTTTTCTCTCTCACATATAAAATCATCCCCTTAACCATACCATGGAGCTTCCATACCATCATTTTATACGGTGATACAGCCACTTTTCAAGTCAGAATAGAAGCTAACACAACACTAAATCTACTCTGGCGTGTAATAGATCCAACAACTGAGTTCTGGTGTAGTTGCCAGAGAAATCAGAACCTTTCAACTACTCCAAAACTTTCGCAGAGATGTTTTAAACAGCTGTATTTACAATTGCAAAAACATGAGCAAAACCAAGGTGATTTTTATTAGCTATGTGGGTTAACAAATAAGGCTCCCCCAGAGGATGGAATGGTTTTTGGTGCTAAGAAAACAAACCAGCCATCAAGCCATGAGAAGACACAAAGGAAACATAACTGCACATTACTAGTGAAAGAAGCTGATCTGGCAAGTCTGTATACTGTGTGATTATAATTATATTACATCCTGGAAAACAGTCGCTCTGACTGAAATAAAAGATCAGGGATGAAAGGAGAGAATAGGAGCATAGAAGGATATTGAACACAGAGGAGATATGGACGAGACAGAACTGATGGTCCTTGTGCCTCCAGCTCCCCAGTGCTGCCATTATAGGCACTATGAATTCCATAGAAGTTTAAACAGTGAAAATACCCTGATATTATAACAATGTACTCATGCCATTATACATTGATTGAAATCCTTAGGCCACAGAGTAGAATACACAGCATCAAGAGTGAATGCTGGTGAGTTGTGTTGATTATTGGTCTCTGCAGGTTCGTCTAGTAGAATAAATGCATTTCTATGGTGGAAAATGTTGGTAACCGAAGGGGCTATATATGTATATATGAGGGCAGAAGGTTTATCGGAAATCTTTCATCTTCATAATTCTCTTATCAACCTAAGAACTGTTCTAAAAATTAAGTCTACGAAATAAAAATATAAACTTATTGGTGATGCACCAACCACTAAGCCTGATCTCCTGTGTAATTTTACAGAAAGAGTGCACACATGGGTACACGCCATATGCTTGTGAGTGGAGCCCTCTTTTCACCTGGTACGATACTGTAAAGCTTGTCTCTCAGAAGTACACAAATGTGACCCTTTCACAAGCGTCTTTTCATCAGTGTACTCAAAGCTAACCTGTCATTTCCTACCCCATTTGTATGTATAGATGTTACATACATATATTTGCAAGAGACCTTCTCAGAAAATGTGTTTTAAGTTATAACTTTGACGCATTCTAGAACTTCCTGGGGAGTCTCAATTAGGGCTCCTCTAGATTAGGTCAGCCTGTGGGCTTGTCTGAGGGAGATTACCTTAACTGGGTTGAAGTGGAGTGGAAGGTCCATCTCAGATATGAGTGGCACCATTTCATGGGCTGGGCTCAGAACTAAGTAAAAGGAGATGGGGGAGGAGAGAGACAAGTGAAGGAGTAAGGGAAGGAGGGAGAGAGGGATGGAGGGAGGGAGGGAAGAAGGGAGGGAGGGAAAGCAGAACACAAGCTAAGTACGAGCACACATGCCTCAGCTCATTGCTCTCTGGTGTGGATATAGAAGAGTCCCTATCACCCCGACTCCCCACGATGACAGACTAACCTAGAACTGGGAGCTTCTCCCTTCAGTTGCTTTTTTCAAGGCAATAAGAAATGAGGCACGGGGCACTCAAGTGTTTCTACCAATGTACACCAGCATCTGTAGATCTGCCTTATTGTGAGGACATACTCTAAGGTGTGTATGTCCTCAAATGAGCGCCTGTAGCGACATTTAGTTAGCAATAGGAAGACATAAACATTGAGTGGCTCTCGTCCTTGTATAGAGATATACCTCTATATTTATCTTTAAAAAGTAAATAAAAAACAAAAAGGAAAGTCCACCATTTTTTTCTAATGAATTCACCAAAAATCATAGTAATTTAACTGATTTTTAAGGTTCACAGATATTTATAGACTTTTAAATAGGAGAGCAAATGACCATTAAGATGGCAGGGTAAATATTATCAGCAGGAATTTATGAGCACAAAGAGAGCAGTTTGAAAGTTTTGCTTTCCAAATTTTGCTCCATTTAGTTCAGGACATCTCCCATCCACTTTACCTTACTGTGCTTTAAAACATCCCCTGGTTGTTTTGTGAAATACTGAAGGTTACTGAATATATAACTTATTTTTGCAAATCAAATGTTTCTTTAAAATTCAACAAATTTTCAATGAGGTTTAATTAGGCAGAGAAGTGATTCAGAACTCATTTTAAAACATGCATGATAATTAGGGAACATCAAAGAGTATTGTCACATTCTAAACTGTAAACAACTGACTCTTAATGATTTAACGAATTCCAAATATCACCAGAGAGACAGAGAGCCGAAGCCTGTCATCTTGAAGGCAAGTGTGTGCTAAGCTAACAAGCCCTCATCTCAAAAAGTACTTGTACCAGTTATTGCATTTGCCATTGCAAAGGTCAAAGTTCATGCATTTTTCAAATTTATTTTAAAATTTATTTTTAAAATTATCTTTTCTTATTTTACATGCCAAATTCATTTCCCATCCCCTCCCCTCCTCCTGCTCCCTCCAACTTCCCTCCATTCCACCCTCAATTCACTCCACAGAGAGGGTAAGTCTTCCCATGGGGAGTCAACATTGCTTTGAGGAAGGACCAAGGTCCTCCCCACTATATCTAGGCTGAGCAAGGTATCCCTCCAGAGATCATAAGTTCCAAAAAGCCAGTACAAGCAGTAGGGATAAATACTGATCTCACTGCCAGTGGCTCCACAGTCTGCCCCAGCCACACAACTGTCACCCACATTCAGAGGGCCTAGGCTGGTTCCCTCACTGTCAAGCTGGAATCAGAAAGCTTCCATTAGCTCAGATATCCCCATCATGGTCTAGATGCACCTCATCTGAAGAATGGATAAAGAAAATGTAGTACATTTACACAATGGATTACTACACAGTGGTTAAAAAACAATAACATCTTGAAATTTGCATGAAAAAAACCATTTTGAGTGAGGTAACTCAGACCCAGAAAGATGACCATGGTATGTACTCACGCATAGGTGGATACTAGCTGTAAAGCAAAGGATAAGGAGCCTATAGTCCACGACCCCAGGGAAGCTAAGCAACAAGAAGAACACTAAAAGAAACATACAAAGATGCCCCCCCCCCGGGGAAGGGGAAATAGAGAAGATCTCCTGAGAAAATTGGGAGTGGGGGAGTGGGGGGAGAGGGGAAGGTGGAAGGAGAAGAGGAGCGGGGAGAAGAACTTGAGGGAATGGTATGATAGAGATGGGGGAGAGACAGAGATGGAGAACAAGGAAAGAGATATTTTCATTGAGGGAGCCATTATGAGACTAACAAGAAACTTGGCACTAGAGAAATTCCCAGGAATCCATAAGGATGAAATCCTAGCTAAGACCCTAAGCAATAGTGGAGAGGGTGCCCAAACTGGCCTTGCCCTGTAGTCAGATTGACGACTATCTTAAATGTCACCATAGAAACTACATCCAGCCACTGATGGAAGCAAATGCAGAGAACCACCATGGAGCATGGGACTGAACTCCCAAAGTCCAGTCAAACGGAGGGAGGAGTGAGAATATGGAGCTGAGAAGACCTCAGCAAATGAGTACACTTGGCCAATGTCATAAAGGTAACCAACAGAACTAGGAAGCAGTTTTCTTGGCTTACAAGCTAGATCACTCTAGTCTCCATTTAACTTTATCTGTATTAACATATGCAAAAGTACCCACAAGAGTTGCCATGGTCATGGTGTTGCTTCGCGGCAATAGAAACCCTAACTAAGACACTCATGATAAGAAAATGTGAGAGATCCTTTCTCCACTGAACTTGTAGGACATACAGAGTCCGAATCTCACAAGGCATCACTGTCCTGAGCTTGATGTAGGTGGGTCTTCTTTCTATGTGTTGCTTTCATTGGTTAATTAATAAAGAAATTGCTTGGCTTGATAGATCAGAACATAGGTAGGTGGAGTAAACAGAACAGAATGCTGAGAAGAAGGGAAGTGAGTCAGACGCCGTGATTCTTTGACCCAAGACAGATGTAGGCTAGAATCTTTCCCGGTAAGCCACCACCTCGTGGTGCTACACAGATTATTAGAAATGGGTTAATCAAGATGTGAGAATTAGCCAATAAGAGGCTAGAACTAATGGGCTAGGCAGTGTTTAAAGGCATACAGTTTGTGTGTTGTTATTTTGGGGCATAAGCTAGCCAGGCAGCCGGGAGCCAGGCAGGAAAGCAGTCTGCCGCTCCTTCTACATGAGCTCAGTTGCACTTCAATTGCAATTATCATTTTCGACGCTGGTGCTGCCCTTAGAGTTCTTTTTGTTCTCTGTGTATCCCCTGGCTGTCCTAGAAGTCACTCTGTAGAACAAGCTGGCCCTGAACTCAGAGATCCACCTTCATCTGCCTCATATGTACTGGGATTAAAGACCTGCGCCACCACACCCAGTCTTTTACAGTCTCTAATATGTGTAATCACTACCAAGGCTAATAGCACATGCGATTTAGAGTTGGACAGCCATATCTTGGAAAGGATCATAAACCCAATGCTACACACACTGACCCTGAACGAGCTGAGGTGGAACCCATTAGTCTAGTGCTCTGCTCAAACAGCAGGCACTCTGAATTCCCAAGTTCCACGTACTGATTTTTCTGAGAATTCTGAGGTCACTTTAGAAGGGAGACCCCTTCGTGGAAGCTTTGGTAACTTAAATATGTGAAATCATAGCCTGCTTTCTTGGAAAAGGGAAAGAGTAGCATCCAAACATCCCATGGAAGTGCTTGTGGCTGTGCAGATGGCATGTACTAGAAGCTTGAACCACACTCAGCTCTTCAGCTTGTTTGTTGCAGTCCTTGTCATGTGGATGAGGAAACTTCCAAATAAAATATCTAAAATTAAATACATCTGGAAAGAAGTACTCCCAAACTATTAATGGCCTCTGGGTGGTTGTGTGAGCAGTTATCTGACTGTATTTTCTCTGCTTACATAGCCTACATTTCCTACAGTAATTCTTTTATAATAAGAAATTATATAATTTATCTATAACTGAGTATAATCCCCAGCCTATTAGGAAGGGAAATTAAGTCAAACTTTCTGGATGCTTAGATGGAAAATACTTATAACGTCCTTTAAAATGAAGAGTCCAGGTTTTTCTCTGTGTGTGTGTGGTATGTATACATGTGTATGACGATACCCTTGGGGACTGGAAGATGGTGTAAGATCTCTTGAAGCTGGTGCATAGGCCTTGTGAGCAGCCCTAGCATGTAGGTAAGATCTGATTTATAGTCCTCACAATTGCGCTATAAAGGTTCTTAAGCACCTAGCCATCTCTCCAGCCCCAATATTCCTTTACACATCTCAATCTATAAGTAAGCTGAAAAATTGGTTCACAAATTTTTTATAACAAATCTATATAAAGCCGGGCGATGGTGGCGCACACCTTTAATCCCAGCACTTGGGAGGCAGAGGCAGGTGGATCTCTGTGAGTTTGAGACCAGCCTGGTCTACAGAGCTAGTTCCAGGACAGGCTCCAAAGCCACAGAGAAACCCTGTCTCGAATAAAAATAAAAACTATATAAAGTAGATAGTAGGTTCCAGTCAATACTGGGTAGACACAAACAAAGAAGTGTCCATGACAGCCCAGAATAAAAGACACCAAATATTTATTTGGAGAAAAACTCACAATAAGGATAGAGAGCCACGGTCCTCTGTGGGCGCTGGAAGCTGCGAACCAAACTCTGACCATCACCCAAGAGCGCACGCATGATTTCCAGCTGTACTTTTCAGTCCACACATAGTACCTCAGACCATGCCCTAGTGGAACAGTACCTAAAAGGCTATTGGCTGAATCAGTTCCTACAATACATCCCCCTTTTGTCTAAATAAGAGTATTCTAAACCTAATAGAAAACTGTATACAATAAGAACAAATATCAAGTATTGTCCAGGAAAAAGAAAGGGCAAAAGCATACACAAAAATAAAACCACAACCAACATGAACAACGTCAAGCAAGAAACACATGTTCACAACCAACATGAACAACGTCAAGCAAGAAACACATGTTAAAAGTCCAGTCTAGGCCGGGCGGTGGTGGTGCACTCCTTTAATCCCAGCACTCGGAAGGCAGAGGCAGGCGGATCTCTGTGAGTTCGAGACCAGCCTGGTCTACAAGAGCTAGTTCCAGGACAGGCTCCAAAGCCACAGAGAAACCCTGTCTCGAAAAACCAAAAAAAAAAAAAAAAAAAAAAAAAAAAAAAAAAAAAAAAAAAAAAAAAAAAAAAAAAAAGTCCAGTCTAAGGTAATTAGAAGTAACAGAGATTATTTCAATATTTTTCCTATCCTGAAAAGCCTATGTCTTATACTAAAAATGTCTTAGCTAAGTTATGAGAAGGAAGTAGCTATGACCACCAAGTCTTTAACATCATCAAAGACCTGAGAAGGAAATAAATAATACCTCAGGAAACAGGAAGCACAACCAAGTGACTTCTAAAAGGCGCAAAAAATGACAGAGACAGATGACTACCTGGGTAAACACCCAAAGTCTCATTTGCAACATTGGAACAATCAACTTTGGCTAAGACCTAGAGTAACTGAGAGACCAGTTTCAGAAGCAGTCAAAAGACTGTCCTACCCTGGCTTGGCAATGTTCGTCATTCATTTTTGCCTGTATTGGGCTTATCCAGTTTGGACAGCATGCATATTATCAGTAGTAGAAGTAAGGGCAGGTTTTTGCCCAAAGGCCAGTGTGCCAAGAAAAAAACAAGCTCCAAGTGGAGTGTCTTCGATGCCCAACATTTTCTTAGGAATAAATTAGTGCTGCCAGGAGCAATTGTGTCTCACATCAACAGAATCCTGAGTTATTTGACTGCCATATTCTACAGTTCTTTGAAGTTTTTGAAGATTGCCTATCTATGTGAAGTATATCTCTGTGCATCTAGAGAACCTGACTAGCCTAACTATAAGTATGGTAACATGGATGACTATTGACCTGTAATTTACTTATATAGCTTTAAGACTAAGACTTCTTTATAAAAATAAACAATCTTTAAACAGATGTGCAGTCAATGAGGACAATGACCTGGAAAAGTAAACAATGTATATATAAGTATCTTGATCAGAGGTAGAAATGTATAGTGAAGTGTGATAAATTATCCTAAAATTCATCAATATGCAAAATATCTTAAGCAGAGGTAGAAACACACACACACATATATATAAAACGGCAAAATAACTTGTATAAAAATGTTGTAAACAGAAATAGGAGCATACTCAAATGTAACAAATATAATTTGAATTGTATCAATATATAAATTATCTTAGGAATACAAAGATAATTTTACATATGTATCAATATACAAGAATCTATATCAATTTAAATTGTCTATATCTAATAGCTCACAAGTAGATATACTAATCTACCTATTATCCCATCCCATACATTCCCCATTTTTTCTTTTTTTCTTTTCCAAAAGAGATTCCTAATCCTACTTCAGTACTGCACCAAGCAAAACAGGTAAAATCTTTGGTAGGTGAGATGGCTCAAGTATTTGCTGCACAAGCAGGAGTATCCAAGTTCAGATCCTCAGCAGCCCTCCACACACACACACAGAGAGAGAGAGAGAGAGAGAGAGAGAGAGAGAGAGAGAGAGAGAGAGAGAGATGCATTAGATTATGTCTGTAACCCCAGCTCTGGGGCAAGAGAAATAGGGAGAAAAGGGGCTCCTAGGAGCTGACTGGACAGCCAGTCTAGCTGAATGGTTACAAGGAGGGACCATGTCTCAAAAAATTAGGGGAAGAATTATTAAGGGAGATATTTAACATTGGCCTTGAGCCTATAAGCATGTGCATATGTGTTGGGAGGAGGCTGCTTGTTCGTGTCCTGGCCACCCAGACTCCCAAAATAACCACTCAGAAACTATATTATTTAAACCACTGCTTGGCCAATCACTTAAGCATATTGCTAACTAGCTCTTATATCTTTGGTTAACCCATTTCTATTATTTTGTATTTTACTATGAGGATCATGCCCTACTGGCAAGGTTCCAGTTGTCAGCTCATGTCTTTCTCCTCTGCCAGCTTCATGCTGTCTCTCTGACTCCTCCTACTCTCTCTATATTTATCTCTTCCAGCCTGGCCAAGAGCAGCTTCTTTATTCATTAACCAATAAAAGCAACACATATACAGAAGGACCTCCCACACCACATATGCTCAAGCACAGCTACATATATATGCACACACACATGCATACAACATAGCACTCACATACATGTGCACACATGCAATTCTTCCCTTCATGAAGGTCTTTCCATCATAAAATAATAAACGTGCTAAAAATTGCACTAAGTGACACTAAGATCAGAAAAGTATTAAACAGTATTAAATAATTAGGAAAACAGAGCAGAATAAAGTACTGGGAGTAAGGGCATTTAGGAAGGCTTTAGAAAAGGGGTGAGAAGATGACTTCTGGCTAAATTTTTAAGGCAAGCCTATTAGATTTTGTTTGTGGGTTGAAAACAGTTGCACAGAAAGTGTCATTGAGAACTCAAAGCCCATAACTGAGCAGCTAAAATTCTGGAGCTGTGACTGCCCAAGACGGAGGAGACTTTGGAAAAGCAAGTTTGAGATGGATGCCATCAGGAGTTCAGTTTTGGACATAATAAGTTTGAGGTGCTTGCCCTCTCAAATCTGGGGTGTTAAATTCTCCACTGAGATACTCAGTGGGAGTTCAAAAGAGTGGTTTAATTTAGAGATAACTAAGGAACACGTACATCACACAGAAATCCAAGAGATGAGATTAGCTCTGCAAAACCTGAGTGTATTAGTTATTTTTGTCATTGCTGTGATAAAATATCTGATGAAATCAAATGATGAATAAAAGGTTTCTATTTGTGTCATTGTTTGAGGTTACATCATGACAGTCAGGAGCCTGAGGCAGCCATTCAAATTGTACCTTCAGTCAGGAAGCACAGAGAGATGAATGCCAACTTGCTTTTCTCCTTCATCTTTAGTCAGAGATCTCAGCCCAAGGGAAGGTGCTACCCACATTTAGCACAGACCTTTGCTTTGTTAAACCTTCTGAAAAAATCATCAGAGTTATACCCAAAGGTGTTTTTCCATTGTGATACTACATCCCACCAACTTGTCAAAATTAACTATTATGCTGTACAAGACTAGATAAATAAGAACAAAAGTTCCATGGCTGAGCCCCAGGAATTACCCAACTCTACCGTAGACACTGAGAGAGTGTCCTGGGCTCGTGAAGAACATGTCTCAAGACAAGACATTCTCTGTTGCTGGTAACAGTAGCTGTGCCGAAGGCCAATTATTTCTAAGTTTGTTCTAAGCAGTGTTTGTTCCAGAGTATAACTATCCACAACAACCATGCCAGATAAGAAGTATGTTAGAGGCCATGGTATAAAGGAGAAAGAATGGTTGGACACATGGTCCTTAACCAGTAACCCCTTTATTCTAGCTTCCCACATGTGGGAGATGGGAACAATGCCAGTCTTCCCATCCTGTTGCTATCTGGTGCTACGGAAGCAAATCTTTACTGTGATTCCTACCAAACAGCAAGCACTTGATAACATCCATGTGCTCTTGAGTAAATGGAATAGTTCTTAAGGTCAATCTAACAGAGCTAGGGCAGTTTCTAATGAATCCTGAATTCTATGAAATTAGCATGTGGTAACTCAATTTATCATTTTTTTTCTTTTCCGTGTGTGTGTGTGTGTGTGTGTGTGTGTGTGTGTGTTCATGAAGGTACATGTGTGTTCATATGTATATAGAAGACAGAGGTTGACTTCAATTGTTTTCCTCCATTGCTCTCCTTCTTATTTTGTGAGACATAGCCTCTCACTGAACCTGGAGCTTATTGATTTGGGTAGACCAGCTGGCCCGTGAGCTCCAGAGGTCTGCCTTTCTCTTCACCCACACAGTGTTGGGGCTACAGACGTGTGCCACACCATCCAGATTGTATGTGGGTGATAGCAATCTGACCTCAGGTCCTCATCCTTGTACAACAGACACTTGCTGACTGAACTGTTTCCTGGGTCCTTTGGCCATCTTTATAATTACTTCTTTGCCAAGTACAAAAATTAGTGTCTCGCTATATATAATCAGGCTGGCCTGTTATATGTAGCCTGGCCTGCCCTGACCTCAAACTCACAATCCTCCTGCCTCATTCTCTCTTGCTGGGATTGCAGGCAGTTGCAACTGTATTCGGTCTTCTTGTTAAACTTTTAACTCAGTTTCTCCAGCAATAACAACAACTAAAATAATAATATTTTAAAATAACTGCCCTATAGTCTTCAAAGTCTTAATGTCAAGAAAGATTTATGAATGTTTCCATGTTAAAGTTTAGTAAAAGTAAACTAAAAAGTGCATAGTGGCACTTGTAATCCCAGCACTTAAAATGTCAAAATAAGAAAAACAATTGACCCTGGGATTGTGTGTTCAGCCTGGGCAGCATAGGGGGATCTAGCAGAGAGAGGTAGAGAGAACGAGGAAAGCAAGCTAAATACAGCATGTGATCCTGGATAGATCCTCGGTTGCTAAGGAAGAAATCTTGTAAGCCCATAATAGTATCAACCAACAAACTTGAAATATGATCCATATATTAGAGTATATATAGTTAATAAGTTGAATGTTCTGAATTAGATAATGGTCTATAAAGTCTAAGTAAATATCCTTGATTTACAAAGAGGAAAATTATATATAGGAGAAGAAAAAAATGAAATCAATAAAATATTAGAAGTTATTTAATATTGATAAGTGGTATGTAAAATACTTCTGCACTTTTTGCAATAAGATTGAAATGTTTTCAAAATAAAACATGAACTATTTACTCCCATTTAGTATGTCTTTAACATTAGACACAAAGTTTATTTCTCAGATCAGGTTTAGGGCAATTCACTTTTATATGCATTTTATATATTCTTTTGATTCATGATAAATTTCACAACAAAACATAAAATAGTAGGAAATGTTCATATTTCTGCATTTATAAATATGACATTTCCAACTTTAGATCTTTGTGCTTCATTAGTTAAAAAAACATACCGACACACATACACCCTATGACAATGATGACGACAAACACTGGTGTCTTCTAAAAACTTGAAAGGTAGGACAGCAGACCAGCCCATTATAGAATATTTAACTATGTAAACGAGCAAGAAACTCAGGACTGCGAGGGGGGCACCCACACACTGAGACAATGGGGATGTCCTATCGGGAACTCACCAAGGCCAGCTGGCCTGGGTCTGAAAAAGCATGGGATAAAACCGGACTCACTGAACATAGCGGACAATGAGGACTACTGAGACCCCAAGAACAATGGCAATGGGTTTTTGATCCTACTGTACCTATTGGTTTTGTGGGAGCCTAGGCGGTTTGGATGTTCACCTTACTAGACCTGGATGGAGGTGTGTGGTCCTTGGACTTCCCACAGCGCAGGGAACCCTGATTGCTCTTTGGGCTGACAAGGGAAGGGGACTTGATTGGGGGAGGGGGAGGGAAAGGGGAGGTGGCGGTGGGGAAGAAACAGAAATCTTTAATTAATTAATAAAGAAATAAATAAATTAAAATAAAAAAGAGGTATTACACTTGTTTATACTGTAGAATATTAATGTACCTGTGTGTTTAATTATGTAAAAATGTGTTGTGTTTGCTTTACCTTGCTTGCCTAAGGTACCTGATTGGTCTAATAAAAACCTGGATGGTCAACCGCTAAGTAGGAGAGGGACAGGCAGTGCTGGAGGACAGAGAGAGTAAGTGTGTGTGTGTGTGGGGGGGAATCTAAGCAAAGGAGAAAAGAAGAAGCAGAGAACAAGAGAGAAAAAGAGGGGCTTGCCGAGGACCAGAAGCCAGGCAGCCACCAGACAGACAGATACAAGAAGCAGTAAAGAAGGGAAGAAAGAAAGAGAGGAAGGAAGGGAGGGAGGGAGGGAGGGAGGGAGGGAGGAAGGAAGGAAAAGAGCCCCAAGGCAAAACGTATATAAAGAAAAATAGATTAAAGTAAGAGCTAAGATAAGGCCAAGCATTCATAACTAAGTCTCTGTGTCATGATTTGGGAACTGGTTTGGTGGCCCAAAAGAAAAAGCCTGGTACAATCTCCTATGAAAAAGATCTATATCTATTGAATCTATTGAGACAAATCAACAAAAACACACTTCTTAAAAAAGATAGCAACGATAGCGAAGCCTAGGGATAAGTAGTGAACTGGTCCCCAGGTCTCAGGAGCACTGCTTAAGGCAGAGTTCTGTTTGCCCGTGTAGCCTGTCATACCACAGCTGAAGGACAGAAGACTGCACCCTGGGTTTACATCGGACCCCGACACATACCCTGGGAACAACGTAGATCTCCAAGCTCAGTACCATAAAACATCTTGTTCTGCAAGAGTGACCACACTGTCTGGCTATCCCTGGCATTTCCTCCTCAGCTCAGAATCTGCATCTCTGTCCAGAGTGCACAAGTGAGACAAGGAAGGAGGGAAGAGCTGGTTCAGTCCAGGTAATCGGATGACCCAACTTCCTGCATTCTAGGAAGGACCTCTAGGAATGCCACAGTCCTACTGACAGACCACCTGAATTCAGTCCGTAAAATCTGATGTGGACTTCCAGAACTGAACGATGCTAACTGTGTGCTGCTTTAATATACTAAGCTTGTGGCAATTTATGACAACAGTTAAGGAAAACTAGCATACCAAGTCACCCAGGCAGTTTTTCGTCATACTTGTCCCTAGTTAAAACTGTCGTTCACTTCCTCATTTCTTCTCACCACTCCAGTCCATCCCTGAGGGCAAAGGATGAGGAACGTCCTCAGATTGAACCATTCGCTTTGTGTGTGCTTCATAAATACACTCATCTTGGGATATTCACATGAATGCCTGGCTGAGGTGCCCGAGATCATGAGCACAGCCGCATTCTGCTATAATCTTAGGACTCCACCAGAAGCAGGGAGCTGATGGCACTAGGCACTGAGAGAGGTGGTGCGGGAGAATTGTCTGTATTCTATCAGTCATGTTTTAAATAAATGCTGATTGGCCAGGCAGGAAGTATAGGCGGGTCAACCAAACAGGAAGTAGAGGTGGGGTGATGAGAACAGGAGAATGCTAGGAAGGAGGGAGCCCATTGCTCCCACTCCTGCTCAGACCACCGAAGCAGGATGTAATCTACCCGGCTGAGAAAGGTACCAAGCCATGTGGCTAACATAGATAAGAACAACGGGTTAATATAAGCTACAAGAGCTAATAAGAAGACTGAGCTAATGGGCCAATCAGTTTATAAGTAATGCAGATTCTCTGTGTGATTTTCTTTAGGGCTTGCCAGTTGTGGGGTACCAGGCATGGAAACCCCAACAAGCAGGCCCCTCATGTTACAGAGAGGTCCAAACCCAAGCCTGCCCTGCAGACGGCCTCCACGGCAGTGCAACCGTGACAACAGAGTTGCATCTATTGTATTACCCAGATTTTACTCTTTGGGGTTGTGTTTGTTTGCTTGTTTTGTTTTTCAAGACAGGGTTTCTCTGTAGCTTTGGAGCCTGTCCTGGTACTAGCTCTTGAATATTTGGGATTCCCAAACTCTAGAAGAAAAGATTGTGGGTTAAGAATAGCAGGTTTGTCTAGCACAGAAGATCAGTTCCTAAATATAACCCCAGCAGCACTGACACTGAGAGAAACAACTAATAAATGGGACCTCCTGAAACTGAAAAGCTCTGTACAGCAAAGGACATGGTCAACAAGACAAAATGACAGCCTACAGAATGGGAAAAGATCTTCACTAATCCCACATCAAGCAGAGGTCTGATCTCCAAAATATACAAAGAACTCAAGAAATTGGTCATCAAAAGAACAAATAATCCAATAAAAAAGTGGGGTACAGACCTAAACAGAGGAATCTAAAATGGCTGAAAGACACTTAAAAAAATCTTCAACATCCTTAGCCATCAGAGAAATGCAAATTAAAATAACTCTGAAATTCCATCTTATACATTTTAGAATGGCCAAGATCAGAAACACCGATGATAACTTATGCTGGAGAGGATGTGGGGTAAAGGGAACACTCCTGCATTGCTGGTGGGAATGCAAGCTTGTATAGCCCCTTTGGATATCAGTATCGTGATTTCTCAGAAAATTAGGAAAAACTTACCACATGACCCAGTAATACCACTTTTGGGTATATACCCAAAGGATGCTCAATTGTACCAAAAGGATATGTGCTTGACTATGTTTATAGCAGCATTGTTGCAATAGCCAGAACCTGGAAACAACCTAAATGCCCCTCGATCAAAGAATGGATAAGGAAAATGTGGTACATTTACAAAATGGAGTACTACACAACAGAAACAAATATTGACATCTTGAAATTTGCAGGCAAATGGACAGATCTAGAAAACATCATATTGAGTGAGGTAACCCAGACCCAAAAGACAAATATGTTATGCACTCACTCATAAGTGGCTTTTAGACATAAAGCAAAGAAAACCAGCCTACAAACCACAATCCCAGAGAACCTAGACAACAATGAAGACCCAAGAGAGACATACATGTATCTAAACTACATGGGAAGTAGAAAAAGACAAGGTCTCCTGAGTAAATTGGAGCAAGGACCATGGGAGAGGGATGAAGGGGAGGGTAGAAAAGGGGAGCAGAGAAAAATATATAGCTCAATAAAAACAATAAAAAGAATGAAAAAATAAAGAAAAGAATAGTAGGCTTTGTGCTGGACATTGGTGGCACATGACTTTAATTCCAATAAAAAAAAGTGGGGTACAGACCTAAACAGAGGAATCTAAAATGGCTGAAAGACACTTAAAAAAAATCTTCAACATCCTTAGCCATCAGAGAAATGCAAATTAAAACAACTCTGAAATTCCATCTTATATATTTTAGAATCTCCAGAGGCAGAGGCAGGTGGATCTCTGTGAGTTTTAGGCCAGCTAGTTCCAGGACAGCTAAGGCTGATACACAGAGAAACCCCTTCAAAGAAGAAGAAGGAGGAGGAGGAGGAGGAGGAGGAGGAGGAGGAGGAGGAGGAGGAGGAGGAGGAGGAGGAAGAAGAAGAAGAAGAAGAAGAAGAAGAAGAAGAAGAAGAAGAAGAAGAAGAAGAAGAAGAAGAAGAAGAAGAAGAAGAAGAAGAAGAAGAAGAAGAAAACAGCAAACAGCTTTGGGTTCAGCAGACTTCACCAGGATCCTGACTCTGCTACTTCAGTTCTCTGAGATAATATCTCTACACATTATTTCTTCATCTGAAAAGTGGGAATAATAAAGTTTGTGTCTCAAGGTTATGACTATTCAATGAGTAAATGCTTGCAGGAGACTTTAGGTTATGCTGGGTTTGATTCATTCACCCATAACCAGCAGCGGTTTTTATGAAAGCTGATGGATTTCCAAATTTCCCTCACCAGGAACTACTGGAGCTCAGTTATCTTACTGCAAAGAGCCTAGTACACATCTCCCCATTCCCAGTTCTACAGTTTCTGCTCAGTGATGAAATGACGAGCCAAACCGATTCTTTCGGTTAGGGTTTCCCTTTGCCTGTTTCCATCAAAGGCTGGATCTCATCCACAGAGGACAGTTAGAAGCCACTCCAAGTAAAAACACAAATGTGGTTTGTGGGGTGCGGTAAGGGGACAGAAATATAAGGACAGAGGATTCTTTGTGGTAAGGATGGAGCAGCTACATCCATTAGGACAATTTTGTTTGTCTGTGTTTGGGAGTTTCGTTTTTAATACTGTGTATAGCAGTATAAAAACCTCTTGTTCATTTCTACTGGATCCTTCTCAGTTTGACTTCTGCCGTTTTGTGTCCCATGCCTCACTGCAAAAGGGTTGAGAGAGGCAGTGATTCTACTTCTGAAGGGTAAATTGTGATGTTCTAGACATGTGACAGATTTGCTGTTTACTGAGAGATACATCAATGTGCTTTATCTCATTTCCCTTTCATATAACTCAACACACACACACACACACACACACACACACACACACACCACCCCTCCATCTCATTATTTCATTGGCTAATGCCAAAAGAAATTAAGAATGATCAAGTTTCCTGATTCCTTGGAGATCTAAGCAATGTGTTGTCATACTGTTGGACACATGTGTCTCCTTACCTATTACTGATCTTGGTTCACATTACCAAGCTGGAGCTGTGGGACATCTTCATCTGTACCTTCACCTGTAATCTCATCTTCTGGAGTCTTTCAGAAAAACATCCTCCCTCTGAGTATAGGGGTTCAGCAAATGTAACGTCTCTTTCCCATTGACTCGTGCAATATTCTGCCTCAATAGACTTATATATTAGGTAGGGATCCTTTGCAGGAAAGGGGGTATACTCTTTTCTTCTCCTTCTAGAGATCTGTTGTGCTCCTTGGCTCAGTTCTCCTTCTCCCATCTTCAATTCCCTCAACATTTTCATTCCATCCTCTCTGACTCTTAGTCTCCTGCCTCTGCTTACATGGCTAACCAGGATCATACTGGATCCACTGACACTATCAGGATCCTTATTTTATACATACCTCCTAAATCCCTTTTGCCTTGCAAACTAACTTATTTCCACGTTCAAGGTTTGGAGGAGAAATTATTCTGCTTCCCAGACTTGGTGAGGGTTATCATAGGTGTATAGAACAGATGTCAACTTGGAGGTCAACACTACAGTTCTATTTTTGAATTTTAATTAGTTACATGCTTTCTACTGAGGTGTGAAGGAGCAGAACAAACTCCATTTTGAAAAAAGCCTCCATTTTAATTTTAGACAGCACCGAATGAGGGGGGATGAATGCAGCCCAGCAAAGTCATAAACATCCCCAAGAAACTGTGTCTGTCCTGGTCAGAGTGACCCACCAGGGTACCCAAACATCTGTTTACATCAGCTTGCTTCCAAAGTCCTTGTAGGTACCTGATTAACCATGTTTTGACTGTTTTGAAATTCCCCTATGCTCTTACCAACGAATTCAACAGTTGTATACTTTTACCCAATCCCGGACCACTAAGGTTTGTTGCCGCCCTGCCTTTGGTTTTTCCTTCACCCCCCCCCCTCCCCCCCCCGTAAAGTCTAGGGTCTCTTCTTCACCACCTGCTGCAGCGGTGTGTTGGATTGTGGGCCAAGTTATCTAAAGTGTAATCAGTCAACCCCAGTGAGTTCACATCAGATACCGGCTCTTTGGTGGTCTTGTTTGGGGGTCCCGTGACATGGACATAATAGGTGGATCCTTAAAACTCTTCATGACCTTCCTTCTTTTCTGGTCTGCCGGAAAACAAACAAAAGTTTTGATCAATGGCTTTAACTGCGATAAGAATGAGGAAAAGATTGGAAATATTTAAAACCAAAGAAAAAGGCAGCAACTGATTGGAGAACTTATTAACCTCCAGGAGTAGGAATCTGTGTACGCTTCCCCTCCCTCCTGCATGCTCTTCTTTATGTGAAAAGAAAGTGGATTCCCCACAGTGCTCAAAGGAATATACATAGGCCTCTTTTCCCTTGTTTAAGTCTAGCTAGTTTTCCTATCATAAAAGTATTTAGTAGGAGGCTACGCAGTGGTGGTGCATCATGCCTTTAGTCTCAGCACTCGGATTACAAAGGCAGGTGTATTTCTGTGAATCCAGCCTGAGCTGCCAGAGAGTTCCAGGACAGCCAGGAGTGCACAGGAAACCTTATCTCAAAAAAACCCACAACCAAACAAAAAAAAAAACCCTCTTAAGTGGAGGAAGGTCCAGTGGCAAGCTCAGCGGGACTAGAGGGCCTGCATCTCTAATCACAGCCCATTAGTACTGTTTACGTCCAACTTTCTGCTTTGACCCACCCATTCATTTGAGTTTTCCAAAAGAGATGGTCTGTGTCTCCATCCTCTGCTGTCCGGATCACTGAAGGACCACCTTTTAAAATGTCTCTGACAGCTCAGACCTCCAGATCACTCCCTTGCTGCAAGCCATGCTTTGCTCTCCGTGAGGTGCACACGAGAAGAGTTCCCTGGGAAGACAATTCTCTTCCTGTTGATTTAGCTATTGCTACTTTTGTAAATAAGGTCGTTCACTGACTTCAGTGGAGGGTGGTTATTATGATCGATTGGCCTGGCCTGTCACCTGGGTACCCTGTCCCTATAAGAGAAAAGCCTTTTTCTAGCCATAAATAAAGGACATTGAGCCTATAATTCGGGTTCTTAGAGAAGCTAAATAAGAAGGAGAACCCAAAGAAAATCATATAGGCATCCTCCTGAATATTAACCTTCATCAGGCGATGAAAGAAGACAGAGACAGAGACCCACATTGGAGCACCGGACTGAAATCTCAAGGTCCAAATCAGGAGCAGAAGGAGAGCGAACATGAGCAAGGAACTCAGGACCGCGAGGGGTGCACCCACAC